>NC_046373.1:17960551-18091248 GCF_011125445.2 Fundulus heteroclitus | reverse complement strand
TGAAAATGCACAGGAAAAGCCCCGTGTCAAGAACGAGATGAAGGAAAAGGATGACGTCCCTTTGTTCTTCTGGAGTATGTTTTGGCCTTTGGGTCAAATTTTCATTTGAAGATGAGCATCCCTGAAGCATGATGCTGCCACCACCACTCTTCTCTCTGGGCATGGTGATTTTGGCAATGTACAGCAGTGTTTTTGTGTCAAACAAACCTTTTGGAGTTATGGCCACAAGGTCCGACCTCGGTTTCGTCTGACCGCGACGCATTTCACCAAATGCCCTCTGGGAACCACTGCTTTTTCTGTGAGCTATGGCTAAGAAAAGGGCATGAAAAGCCTAAGAAGAGCTGAGCTTTAGCTGGGGTTAATCAGGGGCCCTCTAATAGTTTAACATGAGGTTGGACGTATGGGTTGTTTCTGAACACGGCCCAATAGCCGATAATAAGGGGGTGTGCCTTGCAGCAACATAATTTTTATTTGATTTCCTTCCTTTTAAAACGTTGTCGGTTTGTTTTTTCAAGTTAATCCGAAAGGATTAGAAGTCACAGAATGTGGATATTGCACTGCAAAAATAGAACTACAAATAAGAAAAATCGTCTTGAAATGAGAGTATTTTTCCTTGATTTGAGCATGTAAATAAGATTATTTGCCAATGGAATAAGATTTTTGCACTTAAAATAGGGACAATTCATCTCCATCATCTTATTTCAAGTGCTGTATATCTAATTCTCTTATTTTAGGGGTAAAAATACTCATTCCATTGGCAGATAATCTTATTTACCTGCTCAAATCAAGGGCAAATACATTAATTTCATAAAAGTTTTACTTATTTTTAGTTCCCTTTTTGCAGTGTGTCCTGTTCAAATATGAAACTTTAAGAGGAGCGTGTAGACTTTTCAAATTCTTTCTAACAGGCCTGGTCAATAAACCGAAAAATTTACCAACACTGAAATCTACGACAATAACCGGCGTCATTTTGCCCATGTTGGTATTTTAAAAAAAATTAAAGAAAAAGTTGTTTTTATAGTAAAGGCCGGCTATGGTCATGTCCATTTAAGACAATGCGCTCCATATAGTCTGTAGTCACGTTACTCCACCCCATCCAGTGTGAAAGAAGAAACAAAAGAGGTAGTGAGGTTGCGAGAATGGAGGAAATTTTAAATGTTTAATAGAGCTGCTCGAGGATGAAGAGGAGCAGCTATTAAGTACGTTGCGGCCACATCTGATCTCTGGTCCAGTCGCATGATTGACCCGTACGTTAGTCTGACAGATAAGATAAGATAAGATAAGATAAGATAAGATAAGATAAGATAAGATAAGATAGGCTTTATTGATCTCACATTGGAGAAATTCACTTGTCACATCAGCTCAGTATTCAATAATCAGAAGAAGGTGCCAAAAGTACCAAAAGTAGGACAAGGTGCATCAGTTATATACAGTGTGTCCTCGTTTATACAGTGGATCAAAAAAAAAAAAAAAACAGACTGTATGTTACATCAATGAAGGATGGAAACTGCGCACCAGAGTGCTCGAGACGACATATTTTCCAGCCGGTACCGGGGAGATGGTCGGACCAGGTTTAAGCGCCATGCTGCATAAGACGTAAAGGAACAGACCCTTATTGCTATTACTACTGACAACGGTGCAAACATAGTTAAAGCTGCTGAGATCAATAGATGGACGTGAGTCCAGTGTTTGTATCTAGAGACGACAGTCTAGTGTTGCCCATTTAGCGTCTTTGTTGCTACATTTAGCAACTTTTCAGAGCCCTCTAGCACCTTTCTTTCAAAAAGCAACTTTTTTTAATGGCGACTTCACCGAAAGCACTAGTCGTTCTGGAGTCAGTGAATCATTTCAGTGCAACAGTTTCAGAGACAACTGACTTTTGATTCACACACTAATTCAATCACTTATTCACCTCGTTCACTTTGTGTGCCTCTCCTAAACGTCTTTTTTGATACAGTTTGTTTTATGTAGTGTGGATTCAGGCAATGTATAAAAATTCATAAATCATTTTGCAAAAAGCCTGTTTTTAGTTCCAAACACACTTAATCACTATTTTAATAACTTTTTGTTGTCTTGGCAAAAGCTCTCCTACAGCCTGGGTCACAAATGTATGTACAAATATGCAACCTAGACGATGACGTCATCCCCCCACCCCCACTACCATGGTTAAAAAAAAAAAAATCCTTGAGGAAACCCTGTACTGCCATTACCCGTTTAACTTTTCACTCACATAGAAAGTATTCCTGGATCAGTGCTTCTGTGTCCCTACTCTGTCTTCTCTAAGACCCTGTGGGTCGTGGCAGATGGCCGTTCATGCTGAGCGTGGTTCTGGTTCTGCTGGAGGTTTGTCCCTGTTAAAGGGGAGTTTTCCTCTCCACTGTCGCTACATGCATGCTCGGTATGAGAGATTGCTGCAAATTCAGCGACAATGCAGACGACTCTCCACTGTGGCTACATGCTCACCCAGGAGGACTCGAGGCAATTTGCATAAATTTTTTTTTAACCTATTTAAATTAGTGTTGCGCCGATGCCATTTTTTGGCCCCTATACCGATACCCGATACCTGGCTGTGCAGTATTGGCCGATACCGATACCATCTGTTTGAAATTGATGTGTGTGTGTGTGTTTATGAAGAACTGCATACTACTTAGGGTAGTAGAACTTTTTATTGCCTACCTGGAATGGGTGACAATAGTTGAATAAACTTTTGGCTCTCAAATGCCAAAATAGTGCAACATTGGTGAAATTATAACATGTGTAATAGTAGTGCAACAGTAAGACAGTGAAATTATATTAATAATTGAAAAATCTCGTTTAAACCCTGAATTTTGGCTCTCAAAGGCCAAAATAGTCCAACATTCATGAAATTATAACATGTATAATACTAGTGGGGAGAGAGAAGGCTGCGTTCAAGTGACAAACATACAAACATCAAAATTGTATCTGTGCCATATTTGTTGGTACTCACCGATACCGATACCACCATTTTAGAGCTGGATCGGAGCCCCGTCCGATACTGGTATCGGTGCAACACTAATTTAAATAATAAACTACATTGATAACTAGCATGATTAAGATGTATGTACTTTACTTGGAATCTGTCTGATTCGATTGAATTTACTTTTTTGTAACGTGCCTTGAGATGACACGTGCAGTGAATTGGAGCTATATGAATGAACTGGATTAAATTGAGTGGAGATTTTCATACGTCAATGAATACAGCTGCTCTGCATCATAACGTCTTCTATTGGCCGTAACTGAAGGGGGACTTAAACTAGACAGCTCTTTACCCACCGTGCAGAAAAAAATCCCGCTGCTGGAGGGGAGAAAAAAAAATAATTTAAAGACCTCCAACTTTACCAGTTTCAGGCAACACTAATATCTTTGATTAGTGAATAAAATGAGGGCTACCCTACAAGGCCTTGTCTGGCTTGCCCTGACTCCTCTCTGCATGCCTGCCCTCTCATTACTGTAATTGACAAGTCCACCCCCCCCCCCCCCCCCCGCCGATAGGCTCAATTAAGACCTGGCCGAAGGACTGATAGGACACAAACATAATGAGGTCGCTGCTCGGCTAACACGCAGCCCTGCATGCAGCCAATCTAAAATTGCACAGCTGCATGCATAAAATCCCCAAAGCAGAAAAAGAAACCGTTGCACATGAAGTAATGAATCTTAAGGAAGGTGCAAGCAGAAATATTAACAGTAATAATCAAAGTAAAATTCATTGGTGAGACCAACTTTGCTTTAATATCTGAAGAAAGTGATCCACATATATTTCTTTCTGATTGGAAACAACACAGTGAGGCTCAGGATGAGCGTCAAATAGCATAATTAGTGGCAGTGACCTTTAGCGGATTATTGCACTAGCCTAGGAAAAGTACAACAGGATGGAGATAAATGTTTGGTGCCTTAAAACTCGACTTGCGGTGTCCAGGATTTTTGGACAGCCATCATGTCCACAAGCCAGGCAAAGACACGGGACTTTGCATGAACCTGAAGATATTTATTCATTTATTTAACCTTTATTTAACCAGATGAGTAAACTGATAACCAGTTCTCTTTTACAATGCTGACCTGGACCTGTAGACCACACTGAGTTTGACTAATCCGAAGTCTATTTCAAGCACTCTTGGCCAAATAAATAATTTAAAATCTAATGATTTCCCTAATAAGATGTGTGATTTCTTTTTTTAAAAGTATTAAATATAATAGAGGAAACATGCCCTAGGTTCTTTAAGAGAGTTAGTAGATTTGAATCCAACTGAAAACTAAACTAAGCTTAACTTTTTATAGAAAAGTGAGATATTTCTTTAAATACGGACTACATTTCCTAACAAAAAACAGAAAAAAAACTGTCTCTCCTAGTTTTACAGTATACATAGCAGTTAAATCTTAACTTTGACTACCCTATTTTTCTAAAGTCGTGGATTTAAAACCTTGACTTTCTAAATTAATCGTTGGTATCGTGATTGAAAATTTTGAAATCTAAGCACAGAAAATATATATAAAGGGATGCACCTATCCATCAGCCAGAGACCAGAATCTGCCACTTTTCTATGATCAGCTTTGATTGGTCATTTGCTCAATTACAAAAAAAAAAAAAAATGTCAAAAAATTTAATCAATGTCTCAAATCTAAGAAATGCAGTCAATATACACAGCAGTTTATTAAGCATTTAACGTTTTGAATTTGACTAAAAAATAAAATAATTGGTAAAATTTGCACCAGCAGTTCAGACATAAAAGAAAATCTGAAATTGGAATTGGCCAACAAAAACCTGATGGGTGTACAATGGGTGTCGTTTCCATTTTAATTACAAATAAAGAAACTATAGATTTTCTCCCAGGTCTGTGCTGATCCTGCTGTGAACCCAGCAGACAATTTGACCTGTTTTATATGTAGTGGCATTTCCTTAATCCTAGGCATATTTCTAACCTTTTTACACATTTCTTTTTATGCCACTACTTATAGATGTTGCGCTTTGATCAAAGTACCTGACACCCTTCGCCATAAATTAATTTCCTAATGTATAACAGAGGAAATTCTGATTTTTGACTTCAAGCAATAAGTTTTTGCAACTCAAACAAAGAGGTGACATTTAAAATCTATAAAACAATTTCATTTTTTTCATTTTTCTTGTTTAACCCAGTCTATATAATGGACACGGCAATAACTGATCGCTGGGGCAACTGGATCAGTTGCTAAGCAATTGATGGGGTTGCTGTTCGTAATATGATATGACTTTTAAAGCTTGAACAGTGATGTAAGAAAAAGGCTGCATCTCTTTCTCATAGTGATTAGTAGACTGTACAGCTTTATGTTTAGCATTTTAGTCTAATTTACCTTTAATAAATGTATTTTTGACTTCCAAGGACAAACAATTAATACGGTAGATTGGGGGACGAACTTTTTCCAGGTGTGGTTGGCCTGCTGTAAATAAGGCCATGCAAATATCAGAGACATAGCCGGACTTAAGCCTGTCAAATTCCTCTCTAGAGAAATCGAACCTACTTTTGCATCAATTCAAATAGTCCAAAAGCGGAACTCGACAGGAATATATACTTCAGGTTCTTTCTAACAATGAGCTTTCACTAACGAACTGAACTTGTTCAAACAAGTCATTGAATTGACATTTATTCTGACCAAATCCAAATAATTTTTTTTAATACTTCATTTTGTTGTTATTTGAGTTTTTTTTTTTTTTTTTACAGGTTTCAATGTAAATTCAAAAGGTGATTTTGTTGCTCTTCTTGATAAACTTGGCTGTTTTGACAGTGGAGGATCGCCTTTTCAAAGCGGTTGTATTCAAGCAGCTTGGGTTCCTGCGCTGAGACGTCACTTGCGCTCGATAGCTGCTTTTATCCAAATGCAGCACATTAGGAACTCAAAAAGTTTCATTACAACTACCAAGGAGGACCAAGCGTTAAACACAGCTGTGTTTGAGACCTAATAAATGTGCAGACAGGGCTTTTTTGAAAATGTTTGTCCTCAATACAGACAGAAGAAGACTTCATGAATAGCCCTCTGCTCCCACCTGCCACTAGCTGCCAAGCAATCAACGCAAAGTAAGGCTTTGTTCAAAACTAGTGCTGCTCTCAGCTCATTCAAAACGACTAAGTATGAATCTGGAAAGTTTTTTTTCGAAACGTTTTACTTGTTTGGGTCTTCCTCGCTAAAAACAATGGGTTTTTTTTCAGTCAGCATTTTGTTGAACGGTGGATTTCAGGACACTGTTGTTGAGTTTGGAGCTGATTTAACCGCTGTGGTCACCACGCCATAAATAATTCATGCAAAGCACAAAAAAAAAATCGCTGCAATGTCTCGTCACATTTAAGCAGCGCATATTAGTAAACTAACAAAGTTGTGCAAGCGAGTCGCCCCGTTGCTTCACTGCGGTGCCGTTTTTATGAGTTTAAATCTCATGTGCGCTGATGCTGAGCTCTGTGACGTAGCAGCTCTCGCGTTATTTCCTCTTTATATCATCTGTTAAGACACAAAGGGGGAGTGCAGAAAGAGTTTGTAGCTGAGATAAAAGCAATAAAAACGCAAATCAGATTAATCTCTGCTGTGTGTAAACCACCTGAATCCGCAGGAAGCTTGGTAATACCAGGTCTGAACAGAACCCGGGTAACCTTTAGCTTGGAGGTGCACGGTCTGCAAGAGCGGTCCGGTCGGTCTATTTGGCGTGTTCGTATATTCTTGAACAACCAGCCCGGTAGCTGGGGTCTTATGGTTGGCAGGAGAGACAAAACGATACCAAGCCTTTTGGCCTAAAGCAGTCTCACCAGCGTTCACTTTGTTAAAGCCGTCAACACAGAAGCTCCTGCAAATCTTCAAAATAAGAGCCTTTTAGGAGACATTTATATCTTATGAACATACTGTGCACATCTTAAAGAGCCTACAATAGACTAACTTTGATGTCTAACAACAAAAAAAGCTGTCCAATTTGTCAACATATATAAAATAGTAATAACGATATTGGACATTTAAACTTATGCTGCAGCCGCCACTCTTGGTGCTGTAATTACAGGCCGCAATAACACTTTGTCAAATAATTAACGCATCTTTACAAAGCCCCGATTATGTGTATAGCCATAATGATCATGCAAAAATCTGTAGCCTTTGCATCCCTACAGTGGAGGCAACAAAAACAAACAAAAACAAACAAATCCAGCATCTGTTTTCATCACCCAGTTTCTACCTGCTGTTCCTCAGGTACAGCTGGCCCTACTGTAAAATATGGCCATGCAAATATCAGCAACCTAGCTTGACCCTCGCTATATCACATTCCGTGTGATTTTTTGGTTCAGGATATCTAACCTCCATTAACATTAATTCAAATTGCTCTAGAAGCAGAATATTTGTATCCTTCCTCAGGGCCCTTTTTAATAACGAGCTTTCGTTACAAGGCTGAAATAAAATAATAATAAAGTAAAACAGCCTTGTCATTTGCAGTAGAAATGTGGGCCACATGAGCTCAGTAGAGACTTTTTTTTCTTTCTGTGAAGAGAAAACAAAGTGAAATGGGGGCGATGACAGATGGGAGTCTGGAGAAATGAACAGGCCAAGTGACGGCAGACAGGTAACCCTTCGAGATTTAATCTGACACGCTGGGAGCTGAGCTTGCTGTCAGGTTTGCGAGTCCCGCTTTTAACCCGATGAAATACCCTTAACCGGGTCCCCCTTTTTTTAATGGTGCTTGCTTAACACAGTAAAAGGACACACTATAGCGTTACTGTACACAGGCCATTTCACATTTTTTCTAGTTACGAGTCCGACCGACAGCCATTACCTTCCTCACTCCCTCCGTGTTAACTCGGCAAGACGAACCGGACTACGCACTACTTTAGAGGAAATTGTCGATATTTCCCCTGCTAATCACCGTAACTGTCTCTCTAGTTACTAACGCGTAGTAGCGGGATTGTCGTTTAGCTATAAATAAATACGAACGCGGAATTTTCAACCGTGAAAGAGGGGGGAGAAAAAAGACGCAGGAAGGAAATGTATCACTCCACTTACCCTGAAATATTGCTGATAAACACGAAATTAGGCCCGCCGCTGGGTGCTCCGGAGCTGACCCGTCTTAACTAGGAGGTCGAGTGCGAACGCGTTGATGCGGCGTCTCTATTTACACACATCCGCGGCATTTTATTCCACTTTATATCGCTGTAACTACACAGTCCACCCAGGCGACACAAGCGTACCCAAGTGTTCGATCGGCGTCATTGACGTTAGCGCGTGATTGACCCTTGGGGGGGACCAATGAGAGACTCCCCTGTGAAGCCCGCGTCCAATCACATTCCGGGAACGCCTGAGAGGGGCGGGACTCCGAGAGAGGACATGACGGAGGCGGCCATGTTCTGGTATGGTGTTTGTATCCCTCCGCCGGAGTATTTACCTTTTGCATGATTTTGCATGTGGGGAAAATGTCACTGTAGCCCCGCTGTTCGCTGCCTGCTTTCCATAAGACAACCCGCTAGGACATTTGTTTTTCGCCTCGGTTACTACCGCGCTACTGTAAACCCAACATGTACTGATAGAATTGCGTTTTTTTATTCAGGTTTTCAAAGCAGGGAAAATACTTGATTGAGTGGTGTCTTAATATTTGCGTTTATACCGTAAAGCCACGCAATTAAATATTCACAGATTTGTATTTAATGACACCCTGTCACTGTGCATTTACAGGCAGAGATAGACAAATAATCCAAATAATCATTGTGGATTAAACTAAAGTTTAAAAATGCAATCAAAGCAGCCCTAAGTATATAAGTTTAGACAGAAAACCATTATTTGCAACAAAAGATCTGATTGTTTAGATCACCAATGGGTCAATATTAACTATACAAACATTCACAATAGTGATATTTAGTTTGTTTTCGATTCTCAACAATCGTCATCTCTTAACGTCCAGGTCAGCGCAATTTACATAGACATTCTTTATCAGCCTAATCTTATTCCCCACATTTACAATACAGTCATTTAGACAGATTCAAGTACACCCATCCCCAAACAAAATTATGTAAATGTACCTATTTATGTATTACTTCTAAAAAAAAATGAGTAAAATATAAGTAAAAAAAATAAACTATTTCTGGTTTAGGGATAAATTAGAATACCCTTTTATTCCTTTTTAAAATGGCTAATATTACACACCTGTGTCTCACATCAGATGCCCATGAATTGAACATCTTCACTCAGCCTTTCAAAGAAGGTTTCCCCTGTTTAAACTGCAGACGTTTAGTCTGGTGTCCTCCTGACCGCTGAAGTGAAAGAGAACACCATGATAGAATCCTAAGAGCTGTCTGAGGCCCTAAAGAAGATTGTGGTTGCTGATGTCTAGCAAGAGATACAAAGAGGTATCAAAAGAATTTGAAGTCAGCCATTCCACTGAAATGAAACTAGTCTACAAGTGGAGAACATTCAAAATAACTGTCCATCTGGCATCTACAAGATGTTAAAAGAAGTCTCCAAAAACCTAAAAATCTCATCACAGGACTTTTTGCTACAGTTGATATGAATGTTAAAGGCTGCACACCGTTGCCTTGCAGCAAGAAGGTCCTGGGTTTGAATCGTGGTCTGGCATGTTCTCCCTGTGCATGTATGGGGTCTCTCCAGAAACTCCGGCTACCTCCCACAGTCTGATAACAGTTAATTGGTCTCTCCAAATTACCATAGGCCTGTGCTAGATTATTTGTCCTGTGTGTCTCTGTGTTGCCCTGTGATGGACTGTACCTCTCCGGGTTGTACCTCGCCTCTCGCCTAATGACATCTTATTTAGGGGGTATTTAAACAGATTTTAGTCACGTTTCATCTCAGCCAGACTTAATGTCTGCATTATATTTTCTGATGTATGTCCTTCTACATCCTTCAGCCATTTTATGTATAATCTGTGAAATAATGGCCCACATATTCTCAGTATTATTTGAATTATTTACAGTGAAAGAAAGAGTATGATGAACACATGTGCATCAGAAATAATTAGAAAACCGTAAAAAAGTAATTAATTTGGGCATTTCAATCAAAAATAAACTTATTTCCAGACTTTATTTCTGCTATATGGAGACAATTATGACTTATAGCTAATAATGGACTAATTATTCTACAATGTCAACTGGTAGTCGACAATATGATGGACTACACAATTATGGGGAACAATGCTGACTTGACCACCCACAAGAAGGTTAAGCCACAAAGGCCATTGCTAAGGAAGCAGGCAGTTGAGGATTTCGGAGAAACAGAGCGTGGTGCTTTTACTAGCTGTAAGCCCGAATCATCAAAATTAACAGGTATACATTAAATCTGTAATGAGTTTGTATCATATGAGTTTCACTTTTTAAATTGAATTTCTGCAAAATATTACATATTCACATTAGGTAATTAATTATATATGTCATGGACAGGTGCAGTCAGGCAGCCAAAAATATCTTTTATCTCGATAAGAAACATTAATGTTATATAGACTATGATATATTATCATACTATGTCTAGAATGCCTAAATAGGAAGCTTAAGTGAATATGGTTCCAAAAATTCTCTCACTGTTGGTAGAGAAAGAATATCTAAAGAAAGACAGCAAATAATTGTAAAGGATAGTGTATGGCACAAGTTCAGACTTATCCAGACATGTGTGTCTACCTGAACTGCCGACAACAATCAAAGACACAATCAGAGAAGCAGCCAGAAGGTCCATGGTAACTCTGGAGGAGCTGCAGAGATCCACTGCTTATGGATTCAGCCATAAGTTTTACACTGAAGAAGGTACTCTGATGAAATTAGATCAAAATTTGACACTGCACATCACCGTGAGTCATTATGATGATAGAATCATGCTGTGGGAATATTTTTTAACAGACTTGCAGCTATAATTACAGCAAAAGATGGTTCTTCAAAGCAATGGTTCAGAGAAGCTGAATACAAATGCAGCCAAATTTACAGAGCTGTGTTTGTTGAAAATAAACTAACTTGCAGGAACCTTGTAATATTTTCCTTTTACTTTACAGTTTTCTCCTTCTTAATACTGGTCTGTCTCATGCAATCAGAATAAAAGAACATGAAGTCTGTAAGATGAAAAAAACATGGAAAAGTTCAAATCACAACTGAGCTTGTGTTTTTAAAATGAATACCTGACATGAGATGTTTCACCGCTTGTAAATTAGTGCCAACGGTATTCATCTTCCCTGGCAAACTCGTCCTAGTTTAAGAACACGCTCTGCATCAGTAGAGGGCTGCAGGGAATAGAGAGGCTCACAGGCATAAAGCACATGACATCTTGGAGAATAAAAGGCCTCTTGGATTAGAAGAACAGTATCAAAGCTCGGCTTGATTTGTTTGGATTAAAACACATAAATAACAACCAGAAAAAGGAGATGGATGAGTCAGAGTGGGATTTTAAAAGGAATTTGCTCAAGAAGGAGACATCTGTATAGTCAGTGTGACGCAGAGCTATTATATAGGGAAGGATAAGATGCGCACACGGAGGAATGAAGCCTCAGCAGGGGATATAAACACATCAGGAATGAAATTAGAGTGCAGAAATCCTGCATATGGTGAAAGGTAGAGCTGAAACCTTGCAGAATGTAGAGAAATATATATATATATATATATATATATATATATATATATATATATATATATATATAGATATAGATAGATAGATAGATAGATAGATAGATAGATAGATAGATAGATAGATAGATAGATAGATAGATAGATAGATAGATAGATAGATAGATAGATAGATAGATAGATAGATAGTTAGAGCTTGACAGAATTCATACTATAACCTGTGCCGCATGTAATGTGCTGGGAGCACATCATTTATTATTTTTGTAATAGAAAATAAATTAATACCAGGATTAGCTTGATCCCAAAGCATAATTAATGGCAGTTTAAAATCAAATATTCAAATATAGAGTGGAGGTTCCACCAAATCTCCTTGTACGATTGTGCTGACTAAAAAAAAATGAGCAGCTCAATAGGCCTGTGTATTGTCAGATAAGAGTGTCTCCATCCATATGTAAACCTGAGAGGTCATCAGATGCCTGGAAATGTGCTTTACGTTCTCCACAGCAGCAACAACAACAAGCCAAAGTGCACTTCATGCAGGTCTGACCCACTCTGCTGCCCACACACACTCCACGCTACCACCCACACACACTCCACTCAGCCGTCATGCTACCCTTCGGTGATCTTGTCTTCATCATGGAGGCCTGAGCCGCTTGGCGCCCTCAGAGCTCCGTGAGCTCAGGGCTTAACAGTTGACGGCGCTGCGAAAGTGGATTTTAAACACTTTCCCCCAGTTTTAGTTCTTCTGTTATTGCGTTTTAGATCAAACTAATTTTAATATCACACACACAGATGACCTAAATGTTGGCGCTGTCATTGTAAGGGCAGGGAAAACCAGAACAAAAGATTCACATTACACAAGAGAAGAACCACTTCACTTTATTCGGCTCAGTGATGGAATCAGTGAAGAGCTAATATCCACAGAGAAACTTTATATTTCTTTTACATAAGTTCACAGTGAGTAAATCCTAAAAAAAAGCTTTGTCAAATGAAGATAGAAAGATCTCCAAATCTACACTTGGCTGGTGTGAAAATTGCTCCCTGAGGCCAATAATGCTGTTATTATTGACCTGGACGTTCTCCTCCAGGGTTTTCCGCTGGAGAGCAGAGTTCATGCTTTCATCAATTATAGTAAATCACAGGGGTACCACCACAAATTTTGGGCCACTGTCTGTCAGCGGCCCTTGGAATTGTCTCAACTTCCCCCCCTATGCGGCGCCCTTACTAAATCATCCAGGTCCTGAAGCAGCAAAGCAGCCCCAGACCCCCACTGCGTCTGCCCTTGGCCCTGGAAGCATTGTGACCATCACATCATTGATTTCTCCCGTGCTTTTAATCCCAAACAGACGGGATTTCTGAAGAAGAAGCTGGAGCTGTCTGGAGTGGACCGACACCGGTCCTGGTGGATACTAGACTTCCCCACCTGTGGCCCTCAGCGTGTGAAGACACAGGCCTGTTTCTCTGACAGGCTGCTGGTACGGGGGCCCCAGCAGGGAACTGTGCTGGCTGACTCTGATGTTTTCTATGCATAAATATACACGCACATTTTGTACTTTAAAAAAAAAAAATCTTTTACACAATATTTTCCCAGAAGTCTCAGTAATCATCAAGATGTCTTGTGTTCTGCGGTGCGGTTGTGGCACAGGGGTTGACGCAGTGACCCATGTTCAGATGCTGCATGTCTTTCCCCTCTATACCCCATGTCCAGTCTACTGTCAAATAAAGGCCACTAGTGGCACAAAATACAAAAATAAAAATTTTGTTTGTGTTCTTTTAGGTGTACTTTTAGGTCAGCAGTGGTCCCCCCCCCCCCACACACTCCAATGAAGGCCTCTTTTGCTCCGTTTCTTTCTTTGTTATTATTAATATTATTATTATGAACACTGAACTGAATGAGGCCTGCAGGATTTCAGGTGTTGTTCTGGGATGCTTTTTTGACCTCCTGGATCAGCCATCACTTGGATCAATTGTGGTGGACCCGCCACTCATGGGAAGGTCCACCACTCTCTAGTCTAGTTTCTTAATATTATTATATTTATTTTTATTATATTTTGGATCTATGTGTGCTTCTGTGCTTTTTTTGTCTCTCTTGTTGTGTCTCTGCTCTGTCTTCTGTAACCCCAGTAAGTCAAGGCAGATGACCGTTCATTCTGAGCCTGGTTCTGCTGGAGGTTTTTCCTTCCCGCTAATGGGTGGTTTTTCTTTCCACTGTCGCTTCATGCTTGCTCAGTATGAGGGATTGCTGCAAAGCCATGGACAATGCAGACGACTCTCCCTGTGGCTCTACGCTTCTCCAGGAGTGAATGCTGCTTGTCGGGACTTTGATGCAATCAACTGGTTTCCTTATATAGGAAATTTTAGACCAATCTGTATAATCTGATTGAATTTGACTTTGTAAAGTGCCCCGAGATGACATGTTTCATGAAATGGCGTTATATAAATAAAATTGAATTGAATTGAATTGAATTGAACTGAATTTAATTTAATTTAATTGGTAGAAAGCTGGAGTACCCAAGCACAGGGAGAACATCCAAACTCCATGCAGAAAGACCCTAAACTGGGATTTGAACCCTGCTGTATGACAACAGTGCTACCAAAATGTGCCACGGAGCAGCCCTATGACTCTTTCAGCCTTAATAAGGCTCCTGAGCCCAAGAAATAACCCTAGTTGTTGGTGTACACGTCTAAAATGTCCCCGTTCCACCAGCAGCCTGCCAAAATTACCAAAAAATAAAACAGTTTGAAAGAGAAATTAATATTTACAGAATCAAAAAGATGATTTCCAAAGATCAAAACCTGGGAACAGAATGGATGATCAACTGAGGGGGGGGTGCATCATTTGTGGTGGTTTGAATCTTTTGCACAGTGCTGTGGATTAAAACGGCATCAACTGTCTTGATTTGTGGACCTCAGAGATGGATCAGCTGCTCACTCTCGATGAAATTCAAGAAGACAAAGACTTCAAACTTTAGAATCTGACCTGGTGTTCATGCAGGACAGCTCCTGAGTAGCAGCTCAGGTCATCGTGCGAAAGCATCTTAACGTCATGATGTCGGAGAGCTGAAGGGCCTGTGGAAAGGGAGGCTGACATTTAAACTGTTCCTGTTGAGCGCCTCAATGTAGTGCCGAAAATTAAAAGTTCATGTCATTTCTCCAAAGGTTTTATGGTCATTTCCAAAAGCTGTACATTTGAGATTAAATGTCTTTAAGATAGACTATAGAAATCAATATATCCTTAATTTTACAACAGTTTGGAAATTTAGAAATGGGTTCCAAGTAGGATCTTTGCGCAAGGCTACGTTTCTACTTCCATCTTTTAGGCTTTCAAAATAAGAAGGAAAAATGGCCTTCAGCAGGAGTTTCACACGCGACGCGTCAGCAATTTAATCCTCCTCTTTTTGTCCAACAGCTGAAACTCTTTCAGTTCCTCTTTGGAGTCATTTCAGACATTGTTCCTGCAAACAGCTCCTTGTTCTGAGAATCTTTCACCATCTTGTGTGCTCTGCTCTTTTGTAGCCTGTTTTCAACAATGTGTGGGTAGATGGATAATTGAAAGTCATGAGAAAACCTTCGTTTTGTACCCCACTAATGGGAAGACAGAAACAGATGTTTCCTGTTGTAGAAACCCCCTTGATATTTTTTTTTAAACCAGCCTTGTTAAGGTTTGCAAAAAATGATAACATTGTCTTTTTTTTCCAGCTTTTCTTGGTAGTTTGACATTCCAATTAGTCTTTGTGCCTCATTTTTAAATAGTCGGCAGATCGTTGCACTGAGATTTCACGAGAACGAAGATCTATGAATGTTTAAAAATCGGAGTCGCAGTGTAATTTCTAGTGATGAGCTGATAAAAACACATCGTAGCTGAGACATAAGAGCTTAAATCCTCTTTGTTCACTCTGAAAGGTTTAGAACCAAGATTCAATCTTATGCAACTGTATTTTATGCAAGGCTTTTTGCTTTTAAGAGATCAGTCCAGCTTCCAATCATTTAACATTTCACAGATAAAGGACATTTAGAACAGGGGTGTGCATAATTTAAGTGTTATTACAGGGATATACCCCTCAAACTTTTTTCACATTACAACCACAAACCTTAATTTATTATGCTTGCATGAGTGGGAGGTGGAAGGAAAATGGCACATGGTTTTCTAAATATTTTACAAATAAAAACCTGAGGTGTAACGTTCCTGTGTAAATACTTTTCAGAAACACCGTCAGCTGAAATTACAGCTGCAAGTGTTTGGCGGATGTCTGTAACAGCTTTGCACATCCAGACACTGAAGTTTTCACTCATTCTTCTTTACAAAAACGGTAAAATATCGTAGTTATATTGGATGGAGAATGTCTGTGGACACCGACTTTCAAGTCTTACCACAGATCATCAATTGGATGTAGGTCTGGATTTTGACCGGGCTATTCTAACACATGAAGATGTTTTGATCCATATCAGTCCATTGTAGCTGTGGCTGCATGTTTAGGGTTGTCCTACTGAAAGATGAACCTCTGACCAAGTCTCAAGTCTTTTGCAGCTTCTGACAGATTTTCTTCCAGGATTACCCTGATCAGTTTTCCCTGTCCCTACTGAAGAAAAGCTTCCCCTGTCAAATGAACCAGACAGGAGACCCGAAAATTCACCCAGACATGGAGTTGCTATTAAAAGCTTTATTTAAAGCAGAAAACCTGGATACAGTCGGGAAACCTCTACAGGAGCAAGCAGGAACCAACTGGCAGTAATGGGAGCGTGTTCACACGCAGGCAGAGGTTTTCAAGCAGGATGGCAGAGATTAGATCAGAATCCAGGGGACAGGTTTGGGTCATGCACGGGTGATCAGACAAATCCAAGGGCTACGCATGGCTCATTGGTTGTAGCACAAGCAACAAGGTCTTGGTTCCAATATCCGATGCTTGGTAGAAGTCCGACAGGGGGCAAGGCAAGGTAAATCCAGGAGATGTAGTCAAGGTCATGACGTGGTAATCAGGCATATAAATTATGCTGGAAATCTACTGGCAAAGGATAATCTGACACTAGCTGTGAAAATGTAACAGAAAAATGTGTCATGTAAACAAGCCAATCAGAATAGTGTCATTGGATTTATTTCAATCGGAATGAAATTGTAATCCGAATGAGAGGGGTGGTTTATGCCGATCGACATGCATCTAAACACTTGTGAGGATCAAGTTATTCCGAATGTGGCAAACTGATCTGAGTGCGCATGTGCGCCCAGCGTGACCCTGATATATTTCTGCGTTGTTGAGTGGTGGAAATACGTTGGAAAGCACAACTGTCGGGGCTCCCTGATACAACCTTTCTATTTGAAACATTAAAAGAGCTCAAAATTATTGTTTATTCCGTAACGACTCAACTGTAATTAGAACATTGTGCATGTCCAGCCTGGGCGCTTGGAAGACAAACAAACTTGTATAATACGGCTTTGTGTACTATTTTTTGTTGCACAGCAAAGACGGAAGTTCTTCTGTGAGTTTTTGTTGCTTTAGGGAAATTTGATACCTGCGCAAGTCAGAGTGGTCATATCCTGCATAAAGCCAGGTGCATATCAACGCGCATTATGATTGGATTAATTTATTGTGTGCCCATATAAATGGTACAATCTGAATATTTCTGATTACAGCAGAGGAGGGGGGCTTGGCACACTAAAAAAACGGAACTAAAAATAAGTAAAATGTTCTTAAAGTTAGTGTATTTGTCCTTGATTTGAGCAGGTAAATAAGATTATCTGCCAATGGAATGAGTATTTTGACCCCTAAAATAAGATAATTAGACATCCTGCACTTGAAATAAGATGATAGAGATATATTGTTTCTATTTTAAGTGTAAAAATCTTATTCAATTGACAAATCATCTTATTTACCTGCTCAAATCAAGGATAAATACACTCATTTTATGAACATTTTACTTATTTTTATTCCATTTTTGCAGAGCAGGGTACTGACAGGCACAGATTATGACACCTCAGCAGCATAATGTTGCTACCACTATGCTTCCTTGTAGGGATCGTGCATTCAGAGACATGCTTTAGTTTTCCATCGTGCATAAGATGTTCTATTCATGCCAACAGGTAAATTTGTACTCTGACCAAAATATGTTCTTCTGCCTGTTTGCTGTGTGGTAAGCTGCAAATGAGACTTATTTTGCTTCCATCAGGCACCCAACTGTCTGGTTATGTTTATTTATTTATTTTTGTTTCAAGCCATTTTTCCCTTGATCTTTGACTCATTTATAAGCATCTAAAGGCCTGTGAGCTTAAAGAATGAAGCAATGGTGTCAAAACATAGACGAAAACTAAGAGAAGTAGCAATTTTAAGTTTGATCTTGAGGCACTTGGTTTCCAGCAGCCTGTGACAAAAGTACAATTTGTACGCATCGCTTTGGTTGAATTGTAGAAATCCGAAATTCCCCCGTGTAAAACTGTATCGAAACGCTCGCTGGGCTTTTGAAAACCCTCAAAAACCTTAAAGGGCCTGTAGTTTGACACACAGTTTTGACTTGATGAAAAGCAGAAAAGTTTAAATACATTCACAAAGCACCAAACCAGCACCATGACTAATACATTTTAAATATGTTTTTATGTTTACACACATCACAGTAACTTGAGTGTTCATGACTTCCTCATCATCAGTTTTCTTTCGTCAATTTGCTCAAAATGCACTAAAATGTTATTTTTGTAATTTTTGTCTGTCTTTCTTCACAATGATGTGGGCTGCTCCCTTCCTTGCTCAGGTCACCCTCGTGGAAGAGGTAGTCAGCTCATTGGGTCTTTTTTCTGGTTAAAAAAAGGTTTAATATAATAGAAAATTCACATTTAAAAAAGAAAACAAAAAGTGTGGCAAAGCTTTTTGTTTTCAGCCTGTTTAATGCTCCTACATAAAATTTAAAGCAACAAGCTTTCAACTGTTATGTGAAGGCCTCAGAGGTTTCCTAAAAGTTGTCTTGAGATAAAAATACGACATGTGTGCCGTGGTGGTGGCAGCATCATGCTTTGGGAATCCTTTTCTTGACCAAAGACAGGGAATCTGGTCAGAGTTGATAGAAAGATGGAGCTAATTATTGGAAGAAAACCTGTTCGTCTGCAGAAGACTTGAGACTGGAGCAGATGTTTTCACTCCAATGGGACAACCGCTGTAAACATGCAACCAGAGCTACAACTGTTTGGTTTAGATCTAAGCAAATTCATTTATTAGAATGACCTAATTGTGATCGAGAGGTTCTGACAAGTATTGTTCACAGATTTTCTCCATCAAATTCTGATCCTGAGCTGTTTTGGAAACAGGAACGAGATCAGTTCAGTTTCTAGATGGACTTGCAGCTGTAACTGCAGCAAATGGTGGTCCAGCAAAGCGTTGACGGGATGTATACATACGATCGCTTCTCTTTCTGATTTTTATTTCTAAAATAAAAAATGTTAATAACCATGTGCCTTTTTCCTTCCACTTCATATGCCGTGCAGCACTTTTATGATGGTTCAGCATAGAGAATGCCAGTATTAAAATGCCAGTATTAAAAATAACATTCATGGTAATGATGTGACAAAATGTGAAAAGGTTAAGAGGTATAAATACTTTAAGTGAAAAAGAATCGCTCATAGTTCACCTGCACATATTTTTAATATTTGAAACAACACTCTTTATACTGTTTTGACATTAAATATCTTTTTAAAAAAGTAAGAAGAAAAAAGACGAACATGCTTGCTGATAAAAAAAAAATTTAAACGTCTGAAAACCTGGATTGATCAGATGAGAAGGTACACATCCCTGCAAGATGCTGGCTTGATCTTATGGAAACGTGTGTTTTACCACCACTGCTGGCATTTATCTTTAGACAACTTCATTAACTTTTCAGGCCTTGCGTTTTGTTTTATTTCAGGCCTTTTATAACTTTACATTTCCACTCCAGTCAGCTAATCGAGATAGCTGCTCCCATTTTTATCTAAAACAGCAGACAGACACAAGTTTACAGCAGCCGCTACTCGGCAGTGAAATTAGCTTTCATTGGTTTTCATGCTCCGTTAACTTTCTTCATTCCTTTTTTAAAAAACAAACAGCTAAAGCCTCTTGATTATTCAGACAAGATTTTAATTCAAGAAGGCATAAATACAGCAACTTTATTTAATCTTGCATTTTCCACAGTCTCAGCTTGTTTTTTTGGCCATTATTCTTTCTGGTGGGTTTCATTATGAAGCACTTTTATCACTTTTATTTGATGACAAAGAATAAAGTCTTCTTACCCCAAACCTTCGAAATCGAAGACCAAAATAAAATCTAATGAATATTGAAAGATGAATAAAGAGGAATGGTGACCCAGACAGCTGAAGTTTCATTTCAGTCTATTATTATATCCAAAATGAAAAACATGAATCTGCTGAAGTTTTGCTGTGTGTGAACTGTCGGTTCTCCTCCAAAAAGTTGATGTGCTGTCATGTTCTATGGTTAACGAAGGACCCAAGTGCAGACACTAAATTCCAGGAAGAGCAGGACGTGGGGCACAGCAGAGTAATGGAGGAACCGGAAATAAGTAACGAAAACCAGGGAGCCTGTATTCTGCTGGAACAGTGGAGAATAGCTTTGGATCATGTGAGGATGGTGAATACAGAAGGGAACCAAACCAGACACAAACACGAACACTGATAGAGGATAAAACAAAGTACACAGAGAACAGAATACAAAGAAATAAGAAACGAAACCTAAATAAATTGACTTAAATGGCAACACCTATCTAGCAATTATGAACAGAATGTGGCAAGACCTTTCAAAAAATAAACAAAAAGCAAAGAAATTATGAGAACACGAACAAATAACACCCTACATCCAAACACCCGAAGATCATGACATGTGCAGAACGTTCCGTGCTTCCAAGTTGCCCAAAGATCTCTTGAATCAAGCTGCATGTGTTTCTTGTCACCAGTTTGGCCACTTTAACAGTCTTTTTTTGTGAGATTTGCAAAGATAATTCACTCTTCATGCTCACCATCTGTCGGAAACTTCTCTGTCCAGAAGGGGTGGGAGCTCGCTTCAGTTACTCTCCAAGGAACTACGGTAGGTAATTTTCCTGTAAAGGAGAAATGTCAAAATTTGGGAAAATGTCCTTGATTATATCTTGCACTATAGAGTGACATTCTGCAAAATATTACAATAAAAAAAATTTATAATTCTCAAAATTACTAATGCTTCTGTCTTTAAGTAGGTAGGGACTTAATTTCGTAGAATTGTCAGCATCATTAGAATAATGGTTTTCACCAGTCTTGATTTTCCTGTTGCTACTCAAAGATTCATCATGAAACCTGACCTGAGAGTAATATGAATATAATAACAATCATCTGTGGAAATTCAAAAAGCAGTTCTCAAATGATGATTTAATTATGTATTTAAAAGGGAACCCGCCATTCAAACCAACCTTAGTCTATGTGGAAGTATATTTGCTCTGTGTTAAATCAAGAATTAACTGTGATTAATTCGAAAGTTTGAATTAATTTTAAAGTTTTTGGGTTCAGTTTCACTAGTCGCACTAAGGCTTGATAACAACATGACCTGTAAATCATAAAATCTCTGAAATAGAACTTGTATGACAACAAAAAGTGGGCTAAAATCCCTAAAAAAAATTATATTGGTGTATAGGAACCTAGAAGTTTAGACATCATGTGTAGCGTACAACAAGGGTGGGTGTAGGGGCCTAATTTTTTAATAGCAGAAATATATTGGGCTAGGGTGAGAATTTGCAGCTCCTTTTGAATCTTATTACCTATGAAACAAGGATATTAAAATCAACTTTTTGTCTAAACTAAGTTATTGCTAAATTTACATTCAGTAAGAATCACCATGCTTGTTGTAGAAAAATAACAAATAATCAAATTCAGATGCAATCAGCACATGAATAAATTTTCTGATGTGACAAAATATAGCATCAGCTACCATAACTATGCAGACGACACACAGCTCTACATCACCATGTCACCAGGTGACTATGAACCAGTTCAGGCACTGACTAAGTGCCTAGAAGAAATTAATGCCTGGATGTGCCAAAACTTTCTTCAATTGAATAAAAACAAAACGAAGTAATAATATTTGGACCAATAGCGATCAAACGTAAGCACACAGCTTCAGCTGTTTCAGCTAAAAACCACTAATCAGGCCCGAAATCTGGGAGTAGTGATGGACTCAGACCTGAACCTTCAAAAGCATCAAAAGACGATTACAAGGTCGGCTTTCTATCACCTGAGGAACATTTCCAGGATTAAAGGACTGATGTCTCAGCAGGATCTGGAAAAACTAATCCATGTATTTATATTTAGTAGAACTGATTACTGCAACGGTGTCTTCACAGGACTTCCTAAAAAGTGGGTCAGACAGCTGCAGCTGATCCAGAACGCTGCTGCCCGCGTCCTCACTAAGACTAAGAAAGTAGAGCACATAACCCCAGTTCTAAAGTCCTTACACTGGCTCTATGTATCTCAGAGAATAGACTTTAAAATACTTCTGTTAGTCTATAAATCCCTGAATGGCTTAGCACCTAAATACATTACAGACTAGTTATCAGTGTATCAACCATCCAGACCACTCAGGTCTTCTGGCTCCAGCCTACTCTGCATACCCAGAACCAGAACTAAACAAGGAGAAGCAGCATTTAGTTCCTATGCTCCACTGATCTGGAACAAACTTCCAGAAAACTGTAAAAGTGCTGAAAGCCTGAGTTCCTTTAAATCAAGATTAAAAACGCAATTGTTTAAAATTGCCTTTGACTGTTCTAGTTAAACTGTTTTACTGTTTTTAATGTTCTTTTTTGTTTCTACATTCAATCCCTACTTGATTTTATTCTATTTTATTTCCCTATATTTTAATCATGTAAAGCACTTTGCAATGTCTCTGTACTGAATTGTGCTATATAAATAAATTTGCCTTGCCTTGCCTAGCCTAGATAATGATCTAAACACACCATGTTTTTTTTCCCCCCATCGCATGTGATAAGTAAGATTATCTCTGATGTGCCATGTTTAAGTTAGTGTGCAAATGTTAACACGGACATGCATAGACATTAATTAGAGTTCAATATAAACAAAAATATCCCATTTTGTGGACCCACTAATGATTTGTTTTCTCTGCCAAACTAGTCTTTAGAGTTTTTCAATCTCGTAAAACTCAAGACACCACTTACCACTAGTCTTACTGTACAGTAAGACACTTATTGCTGCTAGAAACCATTCAGGGCTTTTCTTTAATAGATATGGGGCTAAAACAGCCAAATATGTTTTGGGTATAGCTTTTCTATACCCATGAAATAGTGTAAAACAAAACTCTTGTTTGAAAACAGAATAATAAAGCAATTAATTACACAACGTAGATTGACTTGGTGGGAAAGAACATTGTTTTTTTTTATTTGGTTTGTGATGTACACATTGTTTTATGTGAACTGTGGGCATGGACTTGTTTTAGCCGAATTATCGGGTTCGCCTCGTTCACTTGCATTACAAAGACAAAGCTGCGTGTATCATAAATGGGAAAAGGAAAAGCTAGATTTATCACAAAGTTGCACCAACGACTGCAGACTATGATATGCAAAGAGGAGAGGAAAAGTTGTAAGTATGTGCCTAACACAAGAACTAGAGCGATAGCTTGTGATAATCTAAGACAGTCTAGCCGCATCAAAAAGGAAAGTTTTAAGAATGGTTTTAAAAGTTGACAGGGTGTCTGCATCACAGACTAAGGATAATTTTTAATTCTGGATTTAAAAGGGAGCTAAATTTGAAGAAATTGGATCTTTTAATTGCCATCAGGACTTTTGATGCACTGTTTTCGATCTGCTGGAGGATTTTTAAGGAAGTCCTTATGCTTCATGGGGATAAAATGTTATAAAAGTCCAGCTTTGTAGCAGTAACTGATTGGTTAATCTTTATACATCACTCTGTGCAGGATATTTTTAATTTTAGCAATATTGCATAATTGAAAGAAGGAAAAAATGCACCTAGACACATTTGTACTTTGTAGGATCTCCAAAATCTCCTCTGGTTTTAACTGTATGTATTTTTAGTTCAAGATTGCACATTTACAGAGTCAACAGGCTGTTTCTAGACCATAGCTGCATTTATTTTCTCTAAAATAGAAATAAAAAGCTTTTTTTTTTGTTTTTTACATTCTTTATGTAAGAATATTATGAATCCAATATATATGCATATGTATATTTATACACGCACTTACATAGTACAACTAAAAAGAAAAAAAAAGGGGGGTGGGGGCTCAGCAAACATTTAAATCCATTTCGACACAGCTTTTTATAACCAATAGCATCTTTATCCATGTGGCCCTCCAAAGTGGGAAATAGAGTCCATACACTCAGAAAGATGTCAACTTTTACATGAAGTTTTGCTCTTTTCCATTATATATACATTCTTCAATCTTTCTTGCCATTGTTGAATGGTGGGAGGCAGGAAAAAAAAAACATTTCTAATACAAAATGAGCTTGATATTTAATTGACTTTGTCATTTGTACATTTTTCAAAGCTATATAAAATTGATAGTATGAATTTGACTTTCTTAACCTGCATTTTCTTTCAGTAAACTGTAGTCCAATCACTCCTATGGTCAGACAGTAAGACACATGTAATTAGACAAGTAAATCTTCATTTCATCCCATTTGATTAAAAGTAAAGTAAAAGATTTTTTTTGTTAAAATATATATGGTTATAAAGTAATACAATTGTGTAACTATTAGGATTGAGCAGCTCTAAAGGACGCGGCTATGCAAAAGTTGACCTAAAGGGGCAGCAGAACACCAGAAATAATGACTCAGTTTAGGGCCAGATGCAATGCACTTAATGCCCACATGGTGGCAGCAAATGAAAAGAAAACCCAACCTGACTGTGATCGATCGTTTTCTGCTCCATTTTATTGCACACACGGTGGAAATAACTGTCAGCAGCAACAAATAGAGAATATTATTCACGTTGTTTACCCTTAAAAAAAACTAATAACGATAGTTCAAGCTGTGAAGTCCATTATTATGACAAATGTTTGTGGGATTCTTTTTGATTTGATTATACTTTCAGAAACGTTTGATTTTCCGACAGGTAACATTTCAACCATAAATTCTCTATTTATTTTTTAAAGCCTATCAACAATTGTATTTACTGTTACCATTTGCGCGGCTCCCATGATGACTATTAGGCAAGATATTTCAACAATGGGACCGAATCGCAGCAGCGAGAGTATGGAGACTTTTAGTTTGTGACTTTATGCGAATAACTTGCAGCTGTCTATGAACGCTGATAATGTCTTGTGCGGAAGCCAAGATCGCAGTTTTGGGTTTCAAATAATACAAAATTCTCTATAAAATCCAGAAAATAATATTTATTTCTAATTACAGAATTATTACCCTCAATTTCAGTCAAGTAGACATTTTAACGTGAAGCAGCACTTTATACTGAGATAAAATTAACCTGCAAGGTATCCACAGAAAACCACGAGATTTTTAACATTGCGTTTCAAATAATAATAATAAAAAAAAAAACTTATTTTCCGGAGGTGTATAATACAGTTTCCCCTTAAATGAATATTGTATAATAAATAAAACTATTACTGCTCTGTAAATCGTGATAAACACTAAAAAGGCGTCAATAACATCAGAAGTTGAAAGGAATTTTTTTTAATTCATGAGGAAGACTTTTAAATCCCGACGTGACATTAATGCTTAAATATGCAAAACGATCATTCTTTCTGTCTGTTCCGTCGCGTTTATTTCCAAACGCAGGGGTCATCTAGCGTTTGGCCATCAGGTGAGCTTAGAAACCGTCTGTTGAGCAACACGCGTTGGTTTTATTTGTTTTAAACAAAATTTGGTTTACAGAGTGAACAGGCTGTTTCTTGACCACAACTGCGTTTATTTTCTCTAAAATAGAAAAAAAAGAAACATTTCTTATACAAAATGAACTTCATATTTAATTAACTTTGTCATTTGCAAATTTTTTAAAGCTATATAAAATGCACCTTTGGCTGATTGCAGCTTGTTTTGTGTACTAGAGGATTTAAACACATTTTTTTACTTTACGACTAAATAGCATTTGTCTGGAGCTGCAAAACGTAGAAAATAGAGAAACTATTATGTTAATAAATAAAAACTAAATAGAAATAGTTCACTAATGATTAGCAAAATACACTTTACTGAGTAGAACAAGGCTATTGAATCCATGTTTAAGGTAAAACATGTTTTACCTTACCTGTCAAATGAAATAAAAGGACCAAATAGAAAATGTATTAACAGCATTAATTTCAAGGACTTATATACAGATATGACATAAAACAGATTTATCTATTAACTATTGCCTTTACATTAAAAAAACAACATTGCAGGTCATCAGAAGCCATTGGGGGGCCTTAAATGTTGAAAATATTCTAAAAAAGATCAAAATAGCAACTTTATCTGCAAATGAAATGATAAATCTGTGATTTTATTACAACAAATATTATTATTTATTTATTATTTATTATTCTAAGATATAGATTTGGAATCAGGTTGTTCTTATAAAGAAATTTGCTTTGAGACAACTAAATACAGAAACCTGCAGCAACCTGAAAGAGCAGCACACACTGCTGATGAATTCTAATGAAACAATGAAAACAAGACCATAATATCTCTCTCTTAAAAAAAGAAAACTAAAAAAAAAAAAAAAAAAAAAAAAAAGGTAATACCATCAACACCCATCCTCGGGGAATTTGACTCTGGTGGGTTAAAATCTGTTGTTGCTAAAGTTAATGTATGATTATATAAAAAAGGAATCAAATATAAGGGAATGTTTCAGAATGATTCTCCCTTTACTGATGAAGCTGTTAGTTATTGAAAAACTCTTTTTTGTGTGTGTACCTAAGGGAATAAAATGTAGAATTCGAGATATTGCCATGTTTTAGAAATCCATGTAAAATCACATTCCTTTAATGTGTCTATTCGTTTAAAAAAAACTCAGTTTAGAGGGTAAGATTTTGCTAATGTAAACAATCTCAGTCTGTTGCATGTTTGGAGAACCCTTGAGAGGAAAGAAAGAGGGTTCTTGGTTGTTTTCCAGAGCTCCAGATGAATTAAATAAAGCTCCAAACCACTTCAAACTGGAAATAAAATAATAAAAAAAGAGATCTTACTTTCAGACCCCTTACACAGATTTTCCTGGCTCATAGTTTATATAGTTGTTGGATCATCAAATAATCCAAAAAAGAAAAAAAAAAAAAGAGAGAGAGAGAGAAAGGAAACATTTTTTAAATGCTTGAAATTCTTGTGCTCCGGGACTTCAGTCCCACGCTGCTTCTCGCTTTTTTTTTTTTAACGCGGCCCCCATTATACACCAGCACGTCTCATTAAGCTCCCATTCAAACCAGCAGATCGCCATTTGAATATTGGCGCGACGCGGGGTGAAAGGGTGCCGGATCTGCATGCACGGCACCAGGCGCATAAGAAACCCACTGTGATCTATAGCCTATGCGTTACAGTGCTAAGGTCAGTGGTGGGTTTTCTCCTCCCGTCACCTTCAGCGAGCGTGGAAGCTGCGTGTCTGTCTGTCCACGCACGCAGCGGGTCTCCCGCGCTCCGTGCTCAGTGAAGCGCTCTGTGGAGCGTCTGGGCCGGCAGCAGTAAAACAATGGAGGGATGCTGATGGTGGAAGCTCCGAGACAGACTTTGACCCAGAGACTGTCTGCTTCTCACGCCTTAAAGGAGGGACAAGAAGAGGAAGAAGCTGGAAAACAGCAATCAATCATTATTTGGTTCTCTTCTATATTTTGAAGCCAGTCAAACTAATTATTTTACTTTGATCAATATGCAAGCAGCTATTCCCAGGCTATTATTCCATTCTTTTGTTTTTGAACTATAGCCTACTCGGTGGATTTCAGTTTGCAACCGATAACAAACACTTGAGAGAAATAATCCAAAATGGGACTTTAATCAGCTTTAGAATATATTTTACTAAGGTGCTACCATTTCTTTCAGGGTAAATAGCTGCAGCTTTAACGCAAACTATCAGGAAATGTTAAAACCATTTAATCTCCAATAATAAATTCATCTAGTTATCAAAAACTGGCTCCAGTGGAGACTGTGAAGTCCCCTGTGTAGTGCCTTGTGGAAGCTCCCATACACCTTGACTATTCATTTTACATTTCATCACATTGCCGCTAACCTTCGTGCATTTTGTTGTGATTTTATGAGTACAGATGTAAGTCCTTTAGTGCAGGTCTACACCAGTTTAGAAAACTGAAATTCTCATTCTATTTTTTTTTTTAAAATAGAACTGCTGTTTCCATGTCTAGCCACAAAACTTAGATTTTTGTTCAGGACTTTGACTAGGCCATTCTGTCCATATGCTTCTTGTGTCTGAGTGTGCTTTAGTGTTGGCATACCTCTGCTCAGTTCCTCGTCGTGCTGTCTGTGCTCCCAGGTTAAAGTCGCCAGACCAGCTCTGGACTCCTTCAACAAACCTTCCAGAGACAAATGTCTCTCTTTCCGTACCTCATTTCGGACATGGCTGTCCACATGCAGCTTCGTCGTCTCCGGTCATCATCCGCCTGCCCGCTCTCCAACTTTTCACCCGCTTCTTGAAACTCAACACTCGCCTGTTCTGCCTTCGAAACCACGTCAGGAACACAAATCCTCCTGTTTCAGTCCACCTCGGTCCAAAATTTACCAGCAGGACCATCATATCTGCCTCAACTCTTCCGCCCCGAGCAAGTACGCCGTCGCCATTTTAGTTCCTCTTTTATATTTATTCTTTATCGTTGTTTGTTTTCACCCAATCTGACAACGCATGGCAAGCTTATTTATAAAGCACTTTTCAGTAATAAGACGGTTCAAAGTGCTGTACATGAACAAAACCAAACAAAAAA
The DNA here is from genome assembly GCF_011125445.2 of Fundulus heteroclitus. Classification (NCBI taxonomy): domain Eukaryota; kingdom Metazoa; phylum Chordata; class Actinopteri; order Cyprinodontiformes; family Fundulidae; genus Fundulus; species Fundulus heteroclitus. The sequence goes on along the minus strand of NC_046373.1, from coordinate 18,062,816 downwards.
CAGAGGAAATAAAGCATTACAGAGACAGAGGACATTGCATTGGAACAGTAGCAGCAGGTCAGATACAGTATAAGATAAGTTGGACCACAAACCTCCACGTCAACATTACGGGCGACCGTGGCGCAGGAGTTAGGGAGTTTGTTCTGCAATTGGTGGGTTGCCAGGTCAATCCCCTGCTCCAACTGTCTCAGTAGTTGTGTCTTTGGGCAAGACACTTCACCCGAATTGCCTGCTGGCGTTGATGTATGGCAGCCTCGCCTCTGTCTGTCTGCCTCAGGGCAGCTGTGGCTACTAGCTCACCACCGTGAATGACTGATTGCAGTGCAAAGCGTTATACAGGTAACTCAGGGTTTCTGCACCTTTACAGTCTTCTCGGAGTTTGTTCCAGATAAGTGGAGCACAAAAACCAAATGCTGCTTCTCCGTGTTTGGTTTTGGTTCTAGATATGCAGAGAAGGCTGGAGATAGAAGACTTTAGTGGTCTGGATGGTTGATACACTGATAACAAGTCTGTGATGTATTTAGGTGCTAAGCCATTCAGGGATTTATAGACTAACAGAAGTATTTTAAAGTCTATTCTCTGAGATACAGGGAGCCAGTGTAAGGACTTTAGAACTGGGGTGATGTGCTATACTTTCTTAGTCTTAGTGAGGACGCGGGCAGCAGCGTTCTGGATCAGCTGCAGCTGTCTGATCCTCTTTATTGACAGATCTGTGAAAACACTGTTGCAGTAATCGATTTGACTAAAGATAGCTTCTCTCCTCCAGATGCAGCAGAACCACAGATTCAAAAGATTCCTCAGCTGTTCTCGTATACTTCATTGTAAATTACTCCCTTTTGATTGTGGGCCAGTAAATACCTCTTAAGACAGGCTGTTTTTAGCTCCTTTCATCTTCTCATGAACTCTTCCCCTGTTGAAGCAAAGCAGTCCCACAGCATGATTCTGCATCTGGGCCTCAAGAAAAATATCAGTTTGGATCTCATTTGCTGTGTCCCCCACATTGCTTGTGGGACACTTCAAAGGCGACTTCTCGAGGCATTGTTTCAGTGTTTTCTTCTCGCTGCTTGTCCATGAAGGTCAGATTTGTGGAGTCCACACCAAACAGTTGGGGCTTCCACCACATGAGCTGTGGATCCCTGCAGCTCCTCCAGAGAGAGCATGGAGCTCTTGGCTTCTTCACTGATTAATGCTCTGCTTTTCCAGCCTTTCATAGGTTTATAGTTGTGCCATATGCTGTCCTTTTTCAGATAATGGGCTCTGGGAGACGTGTAAAGCTTGGAGTACAGTTGTATAACCGAACCCTGCTTTAAACTTCTCTGGCCTGTCTCCTATTGGCTTTGGTCTTCATGATGCTTTTTGCTCACTAATGTTCTCTAAAAAGGCGTTTAGTGCAGCTTGGTTCTACTGAGATGCAGATTACATGCAGGCGGACTATATTTACTAATTAGGTGACTTCTAAAGTCAACAGGATGCACTGGATCTTATTTAGGGATATCAGAGTGGAAACACAAATAAACACTTTTCAGATCTGTATTTGCAGAAGTCTTAAACCATATGTTGTTTTTTTCTTCTACTTCACATATTATTCACTGGAAAAAGTTCAAGGGGCATGAATATTTCGCTTCGACGAGGCAGAAGCATACAGTCCAAGGTACTCAGTACTTTTGAAAATTATTACTACCTGCTTTTTATTATGACAAAAATCTGTTTCTCAAGAGAGACCTGGTCACGATGGCAGCAAGCACCAAAATCTAAACTAACAAAAAAATAAAACAAGGTAAACAGAGCTTAGAGTGACCTCCTTTCTTGCCCCCATAAAATGGAGATTAGCTCCAACAATGTAACAAGTTCTCACAATTTCAGGCAGTTTTCAAAATCACCCCTAGAAATACGGGCTGCATCTTTGTTAAGATAATTGTTTTGCTAAATCTGCCCTGACTCTGAAAACAGACATTTCTATTTGCAGAGCCATGCCAGTTGTTGATCACCTTAAACATCAGAACAAACACAAAAACATGTAATCACCTTTTTGTTCAAGTTTACCCTTGTATCTAATATTAATTTCCATTCGTGTATAGTTTTTCCACTAAGCCTGCCAGAAGAAGCACATTTAGAGGCCTGCAATATTAATTATTGCACCATCATCCTATTTAATTAATGTAAAAAAGTAAGTCACTGTGTTTTGTCTTTTTGTAGATAGACTGCGTAGACCTATGCATATACCTTACAATTACTGTCTCTGTGTCTTAAAGAAGGAATCTGCTCACATTTTGGTCTTTCTGTCGTTGTGAGCACCCTTCGGAGAACAAGTAGGTTCACTTTTGCACTTATGTCAGTGATGAACCTGGATTGCTTCTTCACAGCTCTGGAAATGTAACATGATCGGTGCTTGGTGCACGCAGCAGAACCAAGAGCACTACTGTGCAGTTTCAGCTTTTCTTCCGCAGCATCTCAGATGTCCGCAGCCATCAGAAGAGAAAGTACACGTTTCACGACAAAATCTGCCTTAAGGAGACGAGCTTTGACTTGTTGCTGGAGCAGCTCCCCCTGCACGGTCCAGGACCGTATTATGTAGCATTTCTTGAAGTTCAGGGAAGAGTTTACTTTGTTTGTGTAAGTGCAAACCAACACATACAGATACAGCAGCATCTGAGCAGATTATCGTCTTCATTGAATTCATTGTGCCTCTCCAGTCTGTCTGGAAGCACCAACAGGAGAGACACACACTAGCAAAGGTTAATTTTAACCACACAACTCTCGACTTTCTAACTTTAGAAAGTGTAACTATTCCCAAAGGGTCAGCATGCTCTATATCATGGCAGTAATATAGTGGGAAAACGTAGTTCAAATGTCCAAAGCGGGAATATTCTGGGGAAACCCCTTTGTTCAATGATGAGAACCAGAAGCCCACAAGCTGCATTCCTTGCAAATAAAACTTTTTAAAGACTATAGTGCAGTGAAAAAAGTCTTTTGGTTCGTCTTTTACATCACTATGGAGGACTTTGGACCTGTCATTATTTATATAATTGTTTGTATTCAGCTATAATGGAGAGATTTTGAGCATAGATAAATTACTGGGTCATGTCTTGGACTAGGCCACTTCAAAACCTAATTTTCTTCCAAGAAGAGGTGAATTTGCTGGTGTGCTTGGCATAACTGTCTTGTGGCATAATCCGAGAGTGCTTGAGTTAAGATCATAAACACATTGGAGGGGTTGGGGGGGGGGGCATCTTCCTTTAGTTTTTCTGCTAGAGAGCAAAATTCAACTTTGAAGAAATGAAACAGCCTAATCCCACCAAGGGGTTTGACTGGGGGTATAGCATTCTTTTTCTGAACTCCAGCGTTAATTTTACACCTGATGTAAAAGAGCGCACACCTTCCAATAACTCTCCCTTTTGTCTTGCCGGTCCACAAAATATTTCCCCCAAATCTCAAAGGACCTCTGGTTGGTTTTCATTGCTTATAGTTTTTAAAAAGTAGAATCAGATCAGAAAACGGTATCACGCATTTCATCAGGTTGCCTTTGCCAGATATTAAAATATTTGTGATGATTGGAAACATGTAAATATGAACACATAACAAAATCAGAAGAAACTATGTAAAGGACACTAAAAACACGTACTTCCCATATATGGATGATGATGATGTTGCATTGGAGATGGTCCCATCTTCAAAACTGTAAGTTTCTATGTCTTCAAACAAACTGCAAATTGTTTTATTAAGGGGATATATCATGCAAAATCCATTTTTCTATACTTTTGCTGTTTACTTGAAGTCTCTAGGAGTGGAGGGACTCTCCTAGAGACTTACCTGCCCCACAGTGGGGGCTGTGGCACAAGAATAATGAGGAATTCAGACCAAAGTATTGCAGTTCCCCTTTATATGGACCACAGCTGATGTCAATGTGAAAAGGAAGACATTGAAAAGTATTTGTCCCCTTTAACAAAGACACTTTAAACAAAAGTTATGAATCACTTGAATGTAAAGACAAGAACTATGCTGTGTCCTCTTAAGGATGAGAAATCAACATTTACGCTTATGCCACGCCTACAGATAACTTGAGCAGGAAGTAAGTTGGGCTAAACTGGAGCTGTTTGTGAGTGTAAATTTATCAAGTAAGAAAATTATAAAGCAGATTTTACTTCCTATTTAGCCGCTAGCATTATGACACATTGTAACATCCGCACATTGATAAGATAAGTTAAGATAAGATAAGATAGGCTTTATTGATCTCACAATGGAGAAATTCACTTGCCACATCGGTTCATACAAGAAGGTGCAGAGTAGTTATATACAGTGAATCATATATACAATGGATCAAAAAGGATAAAAAATAAAAAAATACAAAAAGAAATAGGAATGGGCATATGATGGCTTATTCACATACATTGTGATCTATATATATATATATATATAAACATATATACATACACATACACACACACACACATATATATATACATATATATATACATATATATATATATATATATATATATATATATATATATATATACACGCCTACATACATACGTACCTAATATTGTGTTAAATCGGTAACACGTCCTCCTCATATGTTTAAATTAGCATGTGTAAATTAGCTTCGCTTGCAGCTGTTTTTCTTTGTGTCTTGCCAAGTCAGTGAAAGATTGCTGTTCTGCAGCTGTACGCTGACTGTAGTTTCTTGGCTTCCTTTCCACACTGGAATGCGATCCACAGAGAAAGCTTTTAAATCCCTAAGTGGGGTGCTGGTTTGATTGGTCTCCAGGACACTGCTCTCAGACTACATTTCGACTGTCTTCCTTTGCTTGTATTAAAGAGGACTCATGCTTTTAAGTTCCTCCTTTTTACTTTTAAATCATTCAGTTGTGGTCTAGATGAAGGGGAACGGCAATGCTTTGGTCTGAAGTCCTCGTTATTGATGCCCGACAGTCCCTCTTTTACCCCTGTTCTGAGGTGCAACTTGTGTTGGTGCGGTCTCTTTAAATCTAAAGGAGGCACTTCACACCCCGTCCTCCTCCAGATCGCAGAGCGTTCCACACCACCCCGTTCAGTAATTATCATAGTATGCCGGGGGACTGTGTAGTGAACAACCAAACTTTTACACTTATCCACTTATAGCTTCATGTTCTTTCAGCTTAGACGACAAAATTTTAGCAAAAAAAAAAAAAAAAGCCTGAATCTATGACCTTTTTCAGAACCTCCAAGGGAAATACTGTGACGTAATTGTTCAAAGACATGATTGAGAACAGAGAAAACTGAAAGTCTTGAAAAATATGACCAAAACAGTATATAAAGATATCTACACAGCACCTGGAGAGAATAAAGTCATCTTTTCTGCACTCCCACAGACTCCAAAAACACAACAAAATGTATTGAAGGGCTAAAAAATTTGCATAATATGTCCCCTTAAATGTTTCTCCTGATTCCCTTCTCCTCAATGGACAAATTCTTATATAGATCTTTTTTTGCTGAACTCTAATTCAAGCTGATAACCTTTGCCTGTTTTATTGGGGATGCCTGTTACGTATTAAGTTTGGAGTTTGGAGCTACAAATGTGGCTTTCAGCATTTTTGTGAGCCGAACATCTGAGTCTATGACAAATTATTTAAATTTTTTACACCTTTATAATACTAACAAAATCTGTCTGGGGAAAGATCTTGCATCTAGGGGAAAAAATATGCAACTTTGTTGCTTAGGTGTGGTCATCCTTAAACTAGCACTTTGCATCACATCTTGACTTGGTAATGTATGTCCTGTATGTCTAGCAATAAATGCTCCAAATCGTTCATACTTTTAAGGACAGCTCCTTTCTCCAATTATTTTTTTCAAGACTGACCAGCATTTATAACTTTTCATCATTTCATTTGACACAAACTAAAGAAAAGCAACCCCAGATCACGATGTTACCACCGCCATGTTTCTGTATTGTGGCGTTCTTTCGGTTTATGTCAAACATACCTTTCAGACTTGTGTGCCTTCTCCTGACTGATACCTTTGTTCGATTAGATAACTATGAGGCTTTTTAACCTCTCTCCAAACTGTTTGTCTATTTAAAGGTCACATATAGGAAAATGTCAGCAAAATCTTCTTAGTTCAGCTTTATTTTATGTTAATTATCTTCGCTACAATTGATGGCAGTCGTGAAGTCAAGAGGACTGAATGCTGAAATTAAATCAAAAAGGTGTTTAAATAAAGGATTATTATGCAACCATGTAATTACATGTTTCTCCCTCGAAACAGATTTGTTTGTATCTGATTTTTATTTATGCCACATTAAAGGCTGAAAAGGTTTGGGGATGATTTATAAGGATTTCTTTTTTTTTTTTTAGTCTCACAGGAACCAGGAAATTTAAGAGTGTTGTGTTCACTTCCACAACTTTTGCCTGCCTCTGTGCTTCACGCTTATTCCCACGTGGACATCTTGATTTTCTGACATAAGAACTGGTCAAACTGTTCTGAGCTACAAGCCTGAACAGTATGAAAAGCAACGAGGATATCTGTTCTTTATGGATTCACCTCTGACGGAGTTGGAGGCATGCATGGCTGATGCATTTCTGCATGCGTCTGTCGGGGTGGTGTTGGAAAAGGGGGGGGGGGGGGAAGCAGCGCTGCAAACCTAAAGGTCCGTATTATAATTGCATCTTTCGTTTTGCATAAAGAAAAGAAAAAAATCGGAGGGTGGGAACAGTGATACCTCACCGACCCACGTGGGGGTGTGGTCTTGCTCTGGACGCAGCTATATGAATTTGGACAAACGAGACGTTGAGTCACTTTGGAGGACAACGCTGGTGGAGATGTAGCGGTCCGAAGGCGTGCGGGCACCTCCGAGCCCCCACCCTCGTTTGCATTTGGGAGGGACCGGAGCTGTGAACGGGGAGGACGGACCCGTTGGAAGCGTAAATGGACTGCGCCGGCGGGGGACGTCACGATGCGTCGTCGCCACAAAGCTCATGAACGCGCTCATTTGGCTCCCAGCATGCCGCACACCCGGAGGGACCACCGCTTACCAGGAGACCCCCTAAAAGCCCACCCTGCGTGACCCGAGGAGGAAAAAGTAAGACTCGCTTCCTCTTTAAAAAAAAAACACATTTTCCTAACAGCATGAGCGCGTCTGCAGGATGTTTTTTTTTTTTTTTTAAAAAGCTGCAGATGCCCTTTAGTGCTCCGAGCTGAGCCAAATAAAAAAGAATCTCTGTAACGTTTAATATTTGCAGTATATATGTATATACATATATATATATATATATCTCCAGTGGACGCAGCTTTGTGTTGAGACGAGTTAGAGATGCATGCATGGTGCGCAGCAGCAGCAGCAGCGGCGGCGGCGGTGGAGGCAGCAGCAGCTGAGATAAAGACTCAAAGCATCATGTGATGTCAGCAGCAAGAGACGTGCAGCTTCACTTGTGGCTGCAAAGATCATCTGCAGTTTCAAACACAACAATTAGACTTTACACAGTTTACACAGTCTGTAGAGGAGAACTGTTATTAATGGCGCCACAGAATGTGAATCTGCTCATTTCCACCGCGCAGGGCAGCTGCACGTTTGACCGATTCTCAGAAAAAGAAAGAAAAGAAAAGAGAAGAAATCTGGGTATTTAGATAGCGCCATTCTTTGTTTTCAAACCTTAATGTGTCCATGCAAAACTCACTCAGGATCCGCCAAAATGCTCTCTTATTGTCTCTCAAGTGTTACATAAGTCAGCGATGCACCACTCACTGCCTCTAAAGAGACATTTGAGAGTTAGTGTTGGATAACTGAACTTTAAAACGGTTTTTTTCCCCACCATTTACGATCCTAATGCTGCATAGAGTTTGTCCTGTTGGTTGCTGTGAGCTTTCCCAGCACTTTGCTAATGCACTCGGCCTATTTTGCACACCAAGAGATTAGCCTATACATGTTGAATAGGTCATGAAATTTAAGGCATGATTTTGGCATTTGCATCCAGCTGCTGCGCGACTTCCTGCAGGCTGAGATTATGAGGGGGCTCTTACATAAAGGCCTGTTTAATCTGTCTGGGAGTTTCAGCCCACTTTTACTCTACTTTTATTTTTTTTAATACCTGGATATTTACCAAAAATGTTCCTTTTCAAAATATATTCTGTTAGAAGCATTTTAAACTAACGCCGTGTCTGTTTTGCATCTGACAACCAGCCTATTCGTGAGTAGAAACGCGCATTTTTCACACGCGTCATGTTACACAGTGTATTTCTTGCTTCATCACAAAATCCAAACGCCAAAAAAAAAGAAAAAAAAAAAAAGAAAAAGAAAATGCACGCCTAACCCACGCGGGAATAAGCCACTTCCAGCTTAAAATTTCAATTAAAGTGTCAAACGGGTAAAGGATCCCGGATTTTGGCAGCGGAGACGTGCGCCGTGACGCACGACAGGTCTGTGGTTTGGGACGGACAAGGGGCCCAGCCGCCGTGACTCTGCAGCACCAACATCTGCAGAGTCACAGAAGCTGCTGGTGCGAATCTGCAGAGCGACGCGCACAGGGCAGAGTTCCCACGATCACTACAGGAGAAATCCATCTGGATTGAAGGCTCGAGCCACTTGATTTTCCGCTCCACTGTTTTAATGAAACCGTTTTCCTTTGTTTTCGTAGAGATGAAGTTCAAGACATCCTACAGACGTCCAGGTGAATATTACAGCCAGACGCCCCCCCTCCATCCACCCCAATATCTCTGCGCGGTGGCGCAAACTTTGCAGAGATGAATCAGAAATCAGACCTGGAGGTGGTGGCACCTGGAAGATGTCGTTAAATCGGCTTCGTTCGTGGACGCTCGGTTTGCAGAACGTTCCCAAGTGTGTCGCTGCGCTAATGTGGCCAATGGCTGAGCAGAAACTTTACGCAACAGAGACGCGGGAGTCGCTTTTATTCTTCCGCGCTACTCTGCGTCGACTGAAACACAAGAAAACAAAGAAGTACAGGATAAAAGTCGAGTTATTTAAATCAAACTAAACCCCCGTTGCAGCAATAGTCTTAAAAAAAAACCCTCTTTTTTGTGGAAAGATAAAAATGAGCACCTGAATGTAGGAATTGATTTAAGACAAATAAAGGTCGATCAAAAACAACATAATAGACGAATAAAGAGCAAAAGCTGGATTCTGACACCTTTTTTTTGTCAACTATAAATACAAACCTAGATAAATAAGTAAAAACGCTAAGCTTGCAGGTAAATAAATCAATCACAGTATAAAATTAATATTAGTATTAACAATAATAAACATAGTTAATACAAATAACTTTTGTCTTATATAAGTAACTCCACAGATAATCAGGGCAAAAGCTAACCTTGGGATTTATAAATGTGGACATAATCATAAATAATGAGAAATTGTCTGAAAGCTCTGAGTGGATAAAAAAAACGGTGAAATGTCCATCATGCCCTGATTAAAGGGAAGCAGCTGCAAAAAATAAAAATTATATATATATATAATGTTGGCATCCTGCAGCAGCTGTTTATTCAGCCTGTGGGTTTGAAGTGCAGGCATGGATGGGATCAGTGGCCTGTTTTCGCCGTACTGTAAAGAAAAATAATCATCTCTGTGATAATGTGTCGAGTGCTTTAATTAGGCTTCACACCTCGCTGCAACCCCTCCACTAAAAGCCAAAGGAAAGCTAATTAAAATGAAAGTGTACATTCACAGAAAGCTAGAATAAAGCGTGAACTCTCTCACACAAAAATAGTTTATTTTTCTAATTCCTTGTAGTTTTAGATGCTATCGTAGCTACATTACTTAAAAGTATCGAATGCTACAGATTGAATAAGACAATTTCCTTTTACTTTCTTTAGCATGCTTGAAATATTTCAGCGAAGAAAAAACATATTTTATAGTAGTTCAACTCAAAATTATTCGTATACTTCTCTTTTTCTGCGCTTTTACACAATGTATGATAAATACAATTTAAAGAAAATTAACAATAACTTTAAAATAGTACATTTTAATTTATTGACCTCTGTTGAGAATGATTTATTAATTATTATTAGAAGTTGAGCTTAATCCAATGTTGCATTTACTTCATGTAAAATTAGAGCTTATATTTGATTAGTGTAAATCCTCCCCCTTGGTATTGCTGCTTTATATCCACCTTCTGTCGCCCTCATTAAAACATTGTTTTATCAGATTTTTTTTGTTGTTGTTTTACTGGATGATTTTGCTTTGAATTCCTATAAAATTCAAATTTCAGTTGCATGGGTCATTTTAATTGCTTAGAAGATGCATTTTCCCAGCGGCGTCCTCTTGTGAATCTTTAGTGATGCTTTTTCTTTTTTGTTAAAGCAATTTCACAGGGGTGCTTTTATCACCATGTGATCAGTCGTCTGTGGTAATACTCCACATATATAATGTGTGACTATTACTGTCTTAATTTACACCTTGCCTGCTGGTTGGCACATATTCCAGAGTGAATTAGCTTTGTTTTGCTGAATTGGTCCTGATGTCTTTTCCTTTGTCGCCGTTTGTCCATCCAGGTGCGTCGAGAGGTTCATGGCGCGGCCGTTTTTGTTCCTGCTGGAGAGCTGCATCCGCAGGCCTGAGGGGTTGTCTGTTATCTTTGGTTATCTAGCTGTATGAGTGACGTACATTCTTCATAAAGCTAGATAACCGAAAGTAACAAGAATCCCATTACACGCCTGCACAGCAAGAAGGAAAACAACGCAAAAATAAAAAATAATGTGAGCCCAGTCGAAGAGCAGCAGCAGATAGGGCTGGAGCTGGACGGCAGCTGCTGCTAACCAATGATGTGAAGGTACGACGCGTTACATAAGGGCTGATTTTACCAAGAGGGGGTGGGGGGGATGCATCTGTGTGCACTGAGACAGATAGACAATAATAACTGGGATTTAAAAAAACAAAACAATAAATTCACAAAAATCTGCTTGTTCTCAGTGTGAACAATAATCCAGCTGTGCGTTAGATTCTGTTCTAATTGTTGGTTGGTTATTTTCATCCTAAAAAGGCCACCTTCAAACCAAACAGTAATTCACGGATGATTTCAAACCTCAAAGATTTTCTGGTCTTCCCAAATATGGCCTCAGGGTCACACTAATGTGAGAAGGGACCGACTGACACAAATAAATCAGAACACACTTTTATTTTAAAAACCGCACTGCTCGTCATTTTTTTAATGAAACAGTATTTTAAAAACCCTGCGTTAAAAAATAACTCCCTGACAGGTTCAGAGATATTTTTAACATATTCGGAAAAAGCCCGAGAACACTGAATTCAAGCATTTCCTTTTAACATTTCACCTCCATAAGGAACTGTCTTCTTTTCTCAAATAAACATGTGCCTTCAGAAGCAGATCTCAGGGCTTGCTTTTAACCTGTTTTAATCAACTCACTCAGAAAGGAAAAGAAACATGGTCACTTGACAAAGATTTTAGGCCTATATATATTTCCAGAAATGTCCCAAAAACATGTAAAATAATACAGTCCAAGAGATTCAATACTAGACTTTTTTTCCTCTTTTTGCTCAGCAAAATTGTCCCGACTGATCTTTTTAATTATGTTTCTTTTTTGAAAAGTAAAATTTACAACATATTTGAAGTATTTTTTTTAAATGTAACTTGGTATGGTGTCTTTTAGAAATACTATGGTAAAACATAAAACATGGTCCAGGGAAAACAAAAGCAACAATTTTCCCTATTGGTCCTAACATAACAGAACATATTAAAACTTACAGATATGCAATATTTACAATTGGCATCCAGAATTATTTTAATTCTGACACATAGACGTAAGATGAAATATAAATGCCCACTAATGTGCTTATTGGGAAAAACATTGCCTGTTTTTTGGGATTCTGCTCTTCATAAAATAACACAGAGCTTTAGAGGCGTTAGATATGGCTCACTGCCCAGGGCGTCTTTCTGTTAAGGGGCGCCATGAATGCTCAGGGACAAAAATGTTATGCCATCAGACGTGCCCCAAACTTTTTTTTTTTTTTTTACTGCTTATTGTCATGTTCAGTCAATGGGAAAAGGGCAGCCCTTCTCCTATGTACATTATAAGGGTATTATAATACCCTGCAGCCTGCTAACGATCATGAAGTTGGAGTCTGATTTAAGAGTTTTAATCAACGCTGAGCTGTTTTAGTATTTCTTAATTTGAAAGTTAATGTTATTAGCTTGCTGTTTGCCTTCATTGACCAATAAAGCCATCCAGATTACATCACCTGATCAGCTATAGATTAACATCGGAAACCTTTAAAAACTATTCTTCTGTTTGTTACAGCACAAAAACAGCACTTTTGATGCTTTTTTTCATTGTATCAGGAAAATCTTAAGCAAGGGGCAAGCATGAAAACTGCAAAATATACATTGTTCAAACCTGAATAGATGGGAGAACATATGTCTTTCATGCAAGTACCAAACTTAACTGAGACCACTTTTCCATCCCAAGTACTCTCGTCGCTGTTTGTTTAAGAGCCGACGTGCTTTTCTACCCGTTTCGGGCACCAACCATGCGTCGTCAACAGGGGGCGTTACTACAACTACAACACTAACAAAATAATATACTGTGGTAAGCTTACCATGAAATAAGTGTTGCTGCAGGTTCCACGTTTTTCCTGCTTTCCAGTCAGCTGATCGGCAGGTGGACAACCTAGAATCTTGTCCAGCTTTGCATAGCGGTGCGATGAACTGCCGGGTTTCCTGAGCAGATCATTGCTGAAAGCGCCATGCTGGTTGTTTCTTTATCCTGTGGTGTCCTCACCTCAAAAACGTGGAGTCACCCTGGACTGGCCCATAGGTGACGTCACAGTGAAACCAGGTATTCTGAACTACTTTTCGTGTGCCGGTAGCTCTTCTCTTCAGTGGAAAAAAAGCGACTGAGGTTCGAAAACATATTCAGGAATGGACTTGGTTGAAAAAAACCTAGGCATGATAGTGCAGCAACCTGATATTGGATAGTTAGTAGGTTGCCAACTGTAGTTTCTTAAACCGTGATGGGGAGTGCTACTTTATGTTCCCTAAACCCATAGTTGTCTTTGTTGAAAGGGAGGGAAATGAGCGTTGACCTTTTTTTCAGAAAGCTGACTGGAAGTGTGCAGCAACAGGTGTGTGTTTGTGGGGGGTGGGGGTGGGGTTTGTTCCTCTATGCCTGTCAAGTCAGAGGCAACTCAGTCCAGAACTTGCTCTGGCCTCTCATTAAACAGTAGGAAATGCTTGTTTTTGAAACCATGACCTTTCTAAAACCTTGGTTTACCTTCATACTCATAACCAGCTCTGCTTTCATGCACCAGCTTTTTTCTCCATCTAGTGGCAAACCGATGCAGATTCATGCATGTGGCGATTTCCCTGCACATAAAGGCACGTATTTACATGTGCATTTCCCACCCCCCTCCCCTCCTCCTCACATGAATATTAATCCAAACTCATCAAGGTTTGGCTTCTTTTATGGCATCCTTCATAAAAGCACATAATGAGACTGCAGCTCTTGTTGGGTTTCAGAGAGCACATCCTGCAGAGGCAGAGGTGGAGACAAAACAAAGACCACTACCAAAGGCAATTAGTGGCACTCTGCCTCGTTTGGAGCATCTCCACTCCAGTGTAAGCTTTTTTTTTTTCTGTTGTTGTTTTTTTTTTTCTTCTTTTGCAGGTAATTTTGTAGAATCATGTAGACAGAAAATGACAAATACAACAAAAAGACGTCTAAACAAAGAAAACCTTTAACAATCGGCTACAAAACCACCCCAAGGAACTAGCAGCCTCCATTAAAACGGCATGAAAAGGAAACAGACTCTGTGTTAATTACGTGACCCGTTAGCTTTTAGGAGCAGCATATTAAACGGTGTTAACCGGCGAGTGTGAGAGAAAGGCACAGGAAGTCGTCCCACACGATGACACGGCGAGACGCAGTATGCAACGATAACACGCAGAATCACTCGGCGTGTCGTTCGGATGGGATTGTGTGTAAAGTTTAGCTAGCTTTCTCCTGAAAAGCCTAACAGCGCCTGCTTGATTAGCAGACCAGCGTGTGAGTATTTTTCCATACAGGGGGGACTGTAAGCGTAGAACCGACACACAGCCACCTCTTGAGACAGCCAGGCTGCGTCCTAATGAAGCAGGTTGTGACATATTTTCTGTTGACCACACTGTACTTCCTGCAGCCCTCCTCCATGCTTCTCCCCCCTCATTCATTTAATTTCATTCTTTGTGTTTTTTTTTTCTTTTTTTCCCCCAGCTAAGATTCTCAGATGGTTGGCTCTGATTTGTGTGCATTTGCATAATGAATGTCATTTGCATGCTCAGGGGCAGACCATACCATGAGAACGGCTGTGTTGGTTGTTTGCGTGTGAGAGTGTGTGTGTGTGTGTGTGTTTGCTCAGGGATGGGAGCACGTGTGTAAATTTGCATGCTTTATTTAATTTCTTTAATGAACAGACTGACATCAGGTGTTGTGTTTTCCCCCTCCATGACTTCGGTGTTTTTTTCCCCCTCCCGTATGTGCCATGTTTGTGAGTCCTGAATGTGCGGCGCATGTAGGGCAGCGATGTGACGATCATGCCTCCTGCACCCTCCCCTCTATTCCCGCCGCCTTGGTCGCCATTCAGCGATGCACCAACTAGAAGCATGAAAATAAGACTCCTTCCTCGATCCCATAATCCTCCTCGTTCTCCGACCCCTCCCTTGCCAGTTTGTCCTCCTCTCCCGCATGGCAAGTCACAGTCCCGCCACCATCTTAGGTGCTAAAGACTGGCACAAAATGGCAGCTGCGAACGAGGAACGTGGACAAACCGGCTGCCGCGCCTTCCCCCCACTCCACGTTATGCCCCCATACTTTCCGCGCCATTGGTCGCCTCGAGACAGTGTTAATTACTGCCCGCGTGTTAATTGCAGAGACCGTCCCCATGAGACGTGCATGAAGGGATGAGATAGGGGGGGGCGGGGGGGAAACGAGCAGCCAGCGGCGTCTTCATGCCGAAGAGGTGGCATTTTTAAGGGCGACTGCGTTGCTTTTTCGCCGTGCCCGTTGTCACGCTCGCAGCTGATGGAGAATTTAGCGGCGATGCCCGGGAAAAGTCTCGTTAATTAAATTGTTTCAGTGTTGTTGATTACAAAAGAGTCGAACAAACTGGCGGTGTTTCTGCATGTGGAGCTTTTAATGCCAGATGAGCGTGTAGACATCTTGGTTTGATGAAATAGATGGGGGGAAAAGAAAAAAAAACAACCTATACCCTCCCACATGTACTTGAGGAGCCATAATTAGCAACACAGCAGCGTTCATAAATCCCCACTTGTAATCAGACTTAACCGTGCTCCCACGTGAGCAATGCGCTTCTTGTTTAGCTTAAACCTGCGGTTCGGTCGATGTAGGATCAGATTTTACTTTTTCACAAATCCAGGCTCTAGTAGGCAATACGTCCAAGATCCTGCATCACATTTTTTGTACAGATTTGACAGCCAATTTATGCAAGGACAAATCTGTCGTCGGTGCGTTCTGAGAAATATCTCAGTACATAGGTTGACTTTTTTTTTTGGGTGTGCTTGTAGACTATGTTCATACTCGATTTCCATCTCAAAATTACAGCCGAACTCTCATTACATTTTATTTAACCAACTTTGAAGTGGGTTTTTAAGCAAAACTACAAAGTTTATGAATGTATTAATAGATATTTCTTTATAGTTGTCAGTCTTTATGTTTGGACAAATGGATGAAAGAATGAACTGCAGACAAGTCCCAGGCTGTATCGATAAATGCACGGAGAGACGAGAGATAGCTGGATCATGGACAAAGGAATGGATGGATGGACGGACATATGAGGAAGAAAATATGAATATGACTTTTAGACAGATTGAGAATAAAGTCTGGAGATAAATATTAGATTAGATAGATTAGATTCAACTTTATTGTCATTACACAGGTACAGGTACAAGGCAACGAAATACAGTTTAGGTCTAACCAGAAGTGCAATAGCAGCAAGTGCAGGATTAACAATGGTTCCATAAGTACAGGACATGGGTTATTACTGAATAAATATAGAGATGGATACTATTATAAACAGAATTTTACTGATAGAAAATATATTTTTCTATACTCTGTTTTCTTTCTTCTCTAGACTCAGAAAACCTCCACATTAAATTCCTGCATGGGTCAGTGTAAGATTCTCACAGTAATTATAAGGCAATAACTGAATATCATTTATTTTTATGTAAAAATCCCTATTCTTACAGCTGATAAAAAAATAGCATATTGATTATCAAAGTAACAATAAAACAAAACAATATAGATCCCATTATTAAGTTATTCTTAGCCCTGCGATGGACCAACGACCTGTCATCCATCCGCCCGTCTCAGTCCACCCAGATCGATGGATATTATTCATTCTGGTTGTGCCAAATAAAACAAACTTTATAGAATAAAACCTGCAGTATGACTGGCTGTTAGCTGGTTAATTAACTGGTTAATTACCTAAGCTATCTGCTGATGTAACCACGGTCGGTTGCTTATCAAACATGCTGCAGGTAGCGTGCCAACTGTAGGGCGACAGGTGGGGGTCCTTTCAGGTTCCACATAGAGGCGGAGCACGTCTTTCACAATCAGAAATATTTCCAAATAGCCCCCTGGGTCTCTGCCTTCCTTCAGCCAGCTGACTGGCAGTGTGGAGTAACAGGTGGGGGAGGGTCAGCTGTGTTTTGCTCTATGCTCCATACAGCCAGGGAAAACCCTAACCACTAGGAACGAGATGATACCTACAAAAATATACATAGCTGTACATAAGCTGATTTTTACTGATACGCAAGCAACACTGACATACTGACATTTTCAGCTAGCGGAGAAACTCAACAAACTAATTATTTTATGCTTCTTTTAAGGTGCTTTATGTGAGCATGTAAGTCTTTAGGTGATGAATTGTCCCATGAACCATCCCTCAGAGCGAATCCTCTTCGCACAGACACTGAAAAGATGCCGTTGGCTTCTGTCTAAATTAGAGCCGGACAATTAATCGCGTTTGCAATATAATCGCAATTTTAACAAACACAATTTCCAAATCGCAGAGAGATTCCTGGCTACGTAACAATTAATGGATAAGACGCGTCTTTTAGGTGTCGGTAAAATGTTTAAAGTGGGTTTGCCTCCACATGGAAGGGAACAGAGCTGCAGCAGTGAGATAATCTTATTTTATTATTTGTTATAGAGTTTATATAATCAATACTTTTTTTTTTTTAACCAGAAACTTTCAGGAATCTCATCATAGCAAGTACTGGTCGAAGTGATTAATACATAGACTTGTTTGTTGGTTGTACTTTATGTTCAATAAGGATTGATGTCCAACTCAACAAGCTATTCTCTTGAATAAGAATATTTTGATTAATAAAAACAGTTCAATTTCCTGTTTTAAATAGTCCTTGTTTACAAAAAAATTTGTTGGTTGTAGTTAATACAGAGAAAAGTCAAATTTAAATCACAATCACGGTTGAATTTTTGGCTAAATCGCACAGCCCTAGTCTAAATCAATTTATATTGTGGATGAGAAGGAAAAGGTAAAATACTGCAACATCTACTGTCGTCTGCTTGTGACTTAAAGCTTTTAGGGTTGATAAACTGGGCTAGTCGGGCCTGGCTTTAATTATCCGTTTTAAGATTAATTTCAAAGTCACATCTTTAACATGTTTTTCTGGTCCATGCAAAAGAAAAGTGCCGACCAGCCTTTAAACATGCAGGTTATGGATGGATGTAGCAGCATCTAATCTTTGAGCTTTCCCCAAAAAAAAAAAAAAAAAAAAAAAAAAAACCTCCCCCAGCAGCTTGGTTTGGATTTAAAGAGGTGAAATAAATCATGTGATAAATACAACTACTGGTTGAGAAACGATACCCGACTGGAGGATGATGGAGGGGTGTGGGAATGAGGGGAAGGAGAGAGAGGGACGGGGGAGGCAGACAGACAGGGAGAAGGAGCCTGCAACAGTGAGATCTCAATAGTGTGAGGCCTTCTTTGTGTTTGAGTATGAGGTTTATTTTGGGGGTCACAGGGAGGGGTGCTAAGAAAAGGGGCAAAGAAGAGAGGGTGGGGATCTTATCCTGGACCCTCAGACAAGCGGCACATTGTCCTCCCCAATGTGTGGCGGCACTTGTGGCGTAACGCCATTATTTAGGCCAGTGGAGGGAGCCAGGGTCTGGAGAGCAGCTTAACCAAAACGCCAATTAGAGCCGGATCGTCCTGATTAATGGACGAGGGAGATTGGTAAACAATACCAGCCATTGTTAACTTTACCGCTCCTTTTGCACTCACACGCGAGCATATATAAAGATATTTATCGTAAACTCATATGAAAGCATATATCCACCTTGCCAGTGCAAAGACGACTTAATATAAACCCTGGATTGAACCCTCTCACACACACACCAAAAATATATATAATAATTCCGCAATTTAACTTTATATATATATATATATATATATATATATATATATATATATATATATATATATATATATATATATATCTTCCAATTCCCACAGTATTAAACCTACACTACAAATCTGACTATAAAATTTATTTGAGTCACTAATTTTCATGAAAGTGATCTCCCCTTCTTAGAAAAAGCGTTTTCTGGTCCGTATGCTAATCACACGCCGTATGATGCTTGAGTCTGCATCTCAATACATCCCGCTTTATTGTTTTTTTTAAGCATATGCACTGAATAATTAGTCACTGCATACTCCAATCAGGGGGAACCCCAATGTGGGGTTTCCATGGCCACCCCATCAGTTCGCCCAAACCCTCCTCCTCCTCCTCCTCTCCCTCCTCCTCCTCCTCCTCCTTCCTCTCGCCTGCAAACAGGACAGAGAAAAATAAAGCGTGGGAAAAAAACACTTTGGGAGCTCAGACAATGATGGCGGGATGAGGGAGGAGGAGGAGGAGGAGGTGTGATGATTCGAAGAGCAGCTTGTGTCTAGACTGACTGCTGTGGAGTTTGGTTGCTTTGGGGGCTGGCAGGGGCATATTTCACCTTGTATGTCTGTCTTCACTGAGGGGCATTCTGATTATTAGAAAGCAACATACCGAACACTGATTAGATCTTTAAGGACAAATTAAGAGCAACTCAGTTCCTGCACAATCTTGCTATTTTGACTTTTTTTTTTTTGCTTTAAATTAACTTTTGATACATTTTTCATATTTATACAGCCACTTCAGAAATCGCAGGTATTTTCCAACTAAACCATACCATGCCCATTAATAAATAAAAAAAAGTGTTAGGTCTTGATTAGCCCGCCGTCAGACAGAGTCAGTGCTGCTTTCACTGTGGAAACAGAAAGAGTTTAGGTCTGAATAATCGAGACAAAACCAAAAAAGACCTCTGATCTAAATACATTTTAAGTTGAATTAGCACTGAAATAAAATGACCGTGTTGTCTCCTGTCTCCCTGCTATTTCTGTTTACGTAACATTGAGAATAGAGACTAATTTTAGCTGGGTACATGTCCCAAATATATATGATAATGTCAATAAAATTCTAACAAATCTTTGTGATGCACAGATGGCATAGTCAAGCAAGTCTTGTTTAATAATAAAGGTTAGAAACAGTTAAGATATTTTACTTAAACTTGTAATGGATGCCTACACCTTAAATAATAAACCACAAAAAATAATGTGAAAATTGTGCAGAGGTGGGCAACAAACTGCGGGTAATTCAATGCACATTAAAGAGAAATGGAAATCAAAAAAAGCACAATAACTACATCAGAACATGATAAAGGGAAAGTTTCTGTAAAACAGAAAGGAAAACCTCTATTTCAAGTTTATGGGAAGGGTTCTGCTGGAAAAAAACCTTTTGGATTCTTCATCACCCCATCCGAAAAGACTCATCACACCAAATCCTCATCTTGTTGGAGACAATGTGGAGGACAGGAAGCAAATCACTGTCAAAAAGGCGGGTCTTCCCCTTTGATAACTCCTTTCTTGGAAATAAGTTTCCAAGGTTTTGAGAGGGTGTTTCAGATTAAAATCCCTTTCAAACAAGAGACTTTATACCTGGGTGGATTACTAATAGACAGTGCAACACGCAAGGGAAAATATTTTCAGTTCAGCTGCTAAGAAAGCCATTACTAGCAAATGACAAATACAATAAATGAGTGGATTAATATTGTCTATACATAACATTCTCAAAATGCAGAGGATCTATCTTGTATTAGAAAGCCACCCCACACCCCCACACTTATGCCTACATGTAATTTCAATCTTTTGAAATACTACTTTATGTGATGGATCTACACGAAATAGTACAAGTTGGTAAAATGACATAAGAAAAATAAATAAATAAATAAATAAAAACAATTAAAAAGGAAACGGCTCAAACTATTCATGTGTATATGTATCGACTGCATGGTTTTGGTGTAACCAGTAAAAATAAAAACACCTATAAGTTATAGTTAGAAATATGAAGACAGGTTTTGAGCTTGCCAAAAGGCACCTGGTCGACTCCCCAAATGTATAGAGCTAAAATCTAAATTTTCAGCCACCAAGGAAAATGCTACGTCAGCTGCAAACCCAACACATCCCATCACCCTGAGAACAGCATGGCTACAGTGAAACAAGGTGGTGGCAGCATCATGCTGTGGGCATGTTTTTCAGCAGCAGCGAAAGATGGATGGTGTTAATTACAGGGATATTCTTGAGTCAGTGAGTGTGATATGAGATTAGGGAGATTAGGGTTCACCTTCTAGCAGAACAATGACCCGAAACGTTCTGCCAAAGCAGCACTTGATTGGTTTAAGGGGAAACTTTTAAATGTGAAGGAATGCCCTTAACCCTTTAATACTTTTACAAGGCACTGTATATTTCAGGAAAGATGGCAAAAATGGGTTTAAAGATTCTGAATTTGAATTGTGTTCTAATCGGCTTTTAACCATGCTGATATTATTCTACTAAAATTACACCCCTGTTGTTCTGTATGCTGTCAAGCTGTTTTACTGTGCACCTGTGAATATGGACAAATATTTGATAGAATAAAAAAAAAAGAAACATTTAAGAAACGCTGCATATACATGCACAAACCTGGAAGTCAAAAAGTAGCTAAGACATCTATTCCTAAGCGGGAGCCTGGCTCGTGTAAATATGGCAGAAAATCTTCTCAGAGAAACGTGGTGGTGACCGCGTCATGCTGTGACTTGTGACCTGTTGTAGGCGAGCAAATGAAGGTCGGCCACTATAGAACCACTATACAGAGGTGGAGAAGTTTAAAATGTTTAATGATGCCCCACTTTAGAAAAATGTACAAAACAATTTTTACGCAATCCTATTTGTTCACAGCTTTTAATGTCTTTAATCTTTCTTTTTTAAGGTTTCTGATCTGACCAGAGCTGTGGGCAACTAGAAGACTATAAATAAGCCACGGACACCAGCTTAACAAAGGACAAAAGTATTCAACCCCCAATGATTAGGCCGAGGAAAGGAGCTCAAACACAGCAGCCTGGTGGAGAGCAGTTCAGACGCTCACATCATGTGGATCCAGAAGACGCCGTCTGAACGACATCCTGGGAGTGTCAGAGCTGAAGGACTGGAGTGATGAAAGCTGCTTTCTGGGAAGCTGCGCGGCACAGCGGTCCAGAAAACATCGGCACTAGATTTTAATGTAGGTCAGAGCTCAGATCAGCATCGTTTAAAAAAAAAAATGCCGAGATGTCACTCACATTTATGGATTTTCATGTTAAAAAGCTTAATTACTGAAAAAAATAGTGATTAACAGTAGTCAAGAACAGAAAAATATGTTATTTTACTCTTAATTTCCTCTTTAGTTGAGTTTTTATTAGTTTTATTAGCTTTTGAGTCTTGAAGTGATAATGTCTTTCTCCTGTGTGAATCTGAATGTTTCAATGTGTTGACAATCTTAGAAATCATCTATTGCTGATTTGTTTTTCCAACAACAGTGCTACATGCATTTTGATCATATTTACATGTAAATCATTTACTCGTGTTTCAGGAAACACGCTTAATATTTCCGTTCATTGGTAGCGTAGCGTTTATTCCTCAAAATCCTGCGGGTTAGGGTTTTTTTTTTGCACCAGTTGAGTGTTTGGAAAAAAAGCTTCTTTTAAAATGTTTAAAACTAACATTTAAATATTAAATGTAGATCAGTGTCATAAGACTGGAGCGACCTCAGCAGTCTTTTACAATCTATTTCTAACTTTCTTCATGTTGCACACTTACTCTGCAGGTATTTTGTTGTGTGCAGGCAATCAGAGCTACATAAGATTAACTTTGTCTATGCAAGGTATAGGAAATGAGAATATGGTGTCAAATTTGTTAGATTTTGTTTTTATTGTAGAGTTTACAGTGACATGTTAGATTTGCACTTAATATGATAAATGTTCAGGTTGAATTTGCACAATAGCATTTTAAGCATAGTTGTATGACTAACATGCTATATTGCACTATATGAGCACAATGCAATGTAAAATAGTTTTAGCAGAAACTGATATTAAAAGAGGCTCTTCAGAGTTTGACTGATCCAATCTTTACCGCCAGTGTTTGAAACTTAAATCTGTGTTTGTTCCACACATATGCATTAATTACTGCTTCTGACAAATGTTAAACTCTCTTGTTTTATTGTCACCTAAGCTTGTGTAAACATGTGCAATTGATTTTAAGCAGAAAATATCCTGTTTAGAGGGACTGATGCACATCACACAATATTGCACAACAAATATTTGTCTCTCAGGAGTTCTAGAAGTTCAGTTCGCACTTAACCTAATCTGTGTTATGCAACCGTTTCTAATGTAAATCAATAAAAGTATTAATGTTTACAATAAGACATCAACTGCTCCTGTGTGAAGTTTGTATGTCCTCCACTACCTTTGATCACAACACAGCACAGTTCACTTTATTTACATAGCAACAAGCTAGAAGAGATTCTATCTCAAGGCACAGCACAAGACAAATAAGACAGATTTATGTTCCATCATGAGGAATTAATCAATTTTGTTCTACGTTCAAAATGTATCAGACAAATTCACTGTTTAAAATGAACCCAAAATATAAGAAAGTCAAATTCAGTTGATAATATATTGATTGTAGAGCAATAGTGCTTTTTAACACTGTTGCTTTGCAACGAGAATGTTCTGGGTTTAATTCCCAGTGTGAAATTTTTCTGCATGGAGGTTGCATGCTCTCTGTGTGCACCTATGGGTTTTTTTCTGGGTACTCTGACTTCCTCCCACAGTTGAAGCAAGTTAGATTGCCCTTTGATGGACCGGCGACCTGTACAAGGTTTACTCCTCCTAATAATCGCTGGAGCATTAACCACCACCATGACGATGCAGGTCTGAGTCGGTATAGATGCTGGGAAGATAAATTAATTTAAGTATGATGGACTTCAAAAACAATGTTTATGTTTATTAATGAAAAGTCACGGTTAAAAAGAAATTGATCAATTGGTCTTTACAAGGATCTACAACTATTAAGGCAGCTGAAGATCAAATGCACCTGATTGAAGTGATCATTATTGGGGGAAAGAATCCTCTATAAAACAGGAGTTTTGGTAGTTTGCTGCTCCGGGGCACACAATACCATGAAGCAGCAATTGTTGTTGTCCATCAATCTGGGATGAGTGATAAGGTAATTTCCATAGTTTTAAGTAAGAAATAATTGTTCACAAGTGGAAATAAAATTCAACACAGTTTCTGATGTTTCCTGCGGTAGAAATCCCAGCAAACACACCCCAAAGTCAGACCATGCTATACGATTCAAAACAAAACAAAAACAACCTGAGCGCTACATTGCATACTGTACGGCTACCATGACAGCACAATTGAAAAGAGAAAATTACACATAAAGCACGATGTGTCTGGAAAACGAATATGGCAGCACGATTTAGATTTAGACGGTCTTGACTGACCCCTAAAATAACGGCCTTTGGAAAGATGAGACCAGAGTGGAGATGTTCAGCCACAATGCACAGAGATGAGTTAAGGTTCAAACACGCACAGCTCATCAGCACAAACAGCGCATAACCAATGTGCAGCACGGCAGTGGAGAGTTATTGATTTGGACTTATTTCGCAGACCACAGGACATGGGCACCTTGCAGTTATTGAGTTGACCATCATCTCCTCTCTAATCAACATATTCTACAGTCAAATGTGGGCCTATCTGTCCAGCAGCTTATGCTTTGTCCCAACCAGGTCATCAACACATGAAATCATCCCAAAATACAGCAGCAAATCTACAACACACATCTTTATTTGATTTAAAGTCAGGAGTCTCAGCCAGCTATGCAGAAACAAATGTCTGCAAACCCCAAGGAACGGAAGCAATCTTGTAAAGACAAATGAACCCAGATGATGTGAGAAACTACATCAAGTTAGTGCTGCCAAAGGTAGTTTGACAAGCGGTTGGATCCCTTAGAGCTTTTTCCACTTAAGCTTGATCTTTGTTAAATATTTACAGCGTAGAATCTGTTGTGTTTGGGTCCTCTTTAAGTCGGATTGAAACGGTAATCACGTCTAACCATTCAGTGCACTGGGATTCAGGCTGAATCCATTTTGGGGCCACTTACTGTCAGTGCAGGTAACGCTCCTGCACAGGATGTAGCTAAATGGAGAGAAACGATAAAATCCATCATCAAAACCGGCCGGGAGAGAAAGAAACAACCCCGTGTTAAATGCATGTATAACACATGTGCCTGAATCAGCTAAGCACAGATTGAGAAATCGGCGAGTCGCGTCAGGCTCAGGTCTTGTGTGTGTGGCGGCGAGCTGCAGCTGCTGGAAATAACGTGCAGTCCAGTGGATCCAGCTGCTGCCTTGCTGCATTAAAAAAAAAAAACATCTGGAAGCGTGATCTCTGCTCACTCCAGGCACTCTGATGTTATAGTTCAGGCTGAGCGTCACGAACACGAGCAGAAATTATTCCCACTGTAAGGTGATTGTTCTTACCGAAACATTACTAAATGTTGCCTTTTTCAGGATTACTATGTGCAAGTATAAACAATCTTGATGGCAGAGATTCGTCCATTTTCCAGATATGCTGAACGCCATTTAGTGACGCTAGAGCAGCCAACGGATGAGAGGCGGGATGCACTCTGGACAGGTCTATCTGCGAGCCAACATAGAGACGAAGGAAACAAACAACCATGCATGCGCTGCGTCGTCTAACTGCGGTTTAGAGGCTCCGGTCAACCTAGCATAGCACGCTTTTGGACTGCGTGAGGAAACCAGAAAGAACTCACGCACGTAAGCGAACAACGTGCACAAGATAGAAATGACTGAAGAGGGAGACATTCAATGCTGCTGTGAGGCATCAGCGTTCCTGTACGTATTCTGCTCATTTGTTTTTACATGGGCAGAATACGACCGGCCTGCATCATCAGGAATCCAACACAGAAACACTTTTTTATTTATTTTGCTTGTGAAATGCTGAAAATCATTAAATAAATTCAC
Organism: Fundulus heteroclitus; assembly: GCF_011125445.2. Classification (NCBI taxonomy): domain Eukaryota; kingdom Metazoa; phylum Chordata; class Actinopteri; order Cyprinodontiformes; family Fundulidae; genus Fundulus; species Fundulus heteroclitus. The sequence continues at coordinate 18,037,425 of NC_046373.1, read as the reverse complement.
ACAAAGGCAACTAATTTGGTTTCAGAACATAACCAGCTCATAAGTCCTCCTAATTTGACCAGAATAATGTTAGTTTCCATATTAATACTTGTTAATTAAACAAGTTTCTAACTTGTGATTTTCTCTAAATACATCTTATGCGCAAGTGCAAACAGATTATTGATAACATTTGTAAGGATGCTGATACCTGGTATTTGTAATTAGAGATCACAATCAGTGCGATAAAACAAGAGTGAGAGACTTGTGTTTCAATTATTGCGAGCACATGTGCTCGACTGGGTGACCTTTAGCGTCTTCCCACCTTTAGTAGGTTCTGATTCTATACCTTAATTAATGGGCAGATTTAAATTAAAAGGCACTAAAATATGACGAGTACGTCACAGGTGGAAAATGTCAACTCAATCATTTCTCTCGAGGATACGGTACAACGTGGTTTTTAAAGAGACATTAGCAACAATCTGACCATTTATCGGCGTAGAACTAGCTAAGCGGGCCGTGAATTAGGGGGGAAAGTTTCAGTGATTGATGATTTACAGCATGTCAGCGTGGAGGACTAACTGTGTTCTCCATGTGGGCTAAAAACAGAGAAAAGGAAACAAAAATAACTAAATCTGCTTAAATTAACAGGAAATTAAATCCCAGTCACACTCCCATTGATTCAAGCAACAATTATATATATACAGGACTGTCTCAGAAAATTAGAATATTGTGATAAAGTTCTTTATTTTCTGTAATGCAATTAAAAAACATGAAATGTCATACATTATGGATTCATTACAAATCAACTGAAATATTGCAAGCCTTTTATTGTTTTAATATCGCTGATTATGGCGTACAGCTGAAGAAAACTTAAAAATCCTATCTCAAAATATTAGAATATTTCCTCAGACCAAGTAAAAAAAAAACAGCAAAACAAAATCAAACATTTGAAAATGTCCATTAATGCAGTCAGTACTTGGTTGGAAATCCTTTTGCACAGATTACTGCATCAATGCGGCGTGGCATGGAGGCAATCAGCCTGTGGCATTGCTGAGGTGTGATGGATGCCCAGGATGCTTCAATAGCGGCCTTTAGCTCATTTGCATTGTTGGCTCTGGTGTCTTTCAGCTTCTTCTTCACAATACCCCACAAATTCTCTATGGGGTTCAGGTCAGGGGAATTGGCAGGCCAATCAAGGACAGTAATGCCATGGTCAGAACACCAGTTACTGTGAGAATCTTATGTCGTCTCTTAACCACTACCATACTTGTGATTTAGTTCACTGAACCAAGCTGAGTGTTTTTCAAGGCTCAGGAAACCCTGCAGTGTTTCGACTTAATTAGACGATTCAAGTGATTAGTTGAATAGCCTACTAGTATACTTTTTCACGATATTCTAATATTTTGAGATAGGATATTTGGGTTTCTTAAGCTGCAAGCCATAATCAGCGATATTAAAACAATAAAAGGCTTGCGATATTTCAGTTGATTTGTAATGAATCCAGAATGTATGACATTTCATGTTTTTTAATTGCATTACAGAAAATAAAGAACTTTATCACAATATTCTAATTTTCTGAGACAGTCCTGTGTGTAATATATATATATATATATATATATATATATATATATATATATATATATATATATATATATATATATATATATATATATATATATATAAATAAATTACAGCTTTTGTTTAACAGAGACAATGATTGTGGAGTCGTTAAAGAAAGCGCCATCTGAACAGTGAGCCTTGTACTAGAGGCAGTGTTACAGATCCGGCCCCAGACGGCAGGAAAGTTGCGGGAACTGTCTGATTGCGATAGAATCAATAACGAAACAAAAGCCCACGTCTGGGAGGAAAATCGTGGGAAGTGTCGCCGAGGGGATGATTAGCATTCTGCATTGCGAGTCCCCGCAGGCCGTCTCCTGGAGCCCCCCCCCCCCCCCCCCCCCCCCTCCACCACCGGCCCCAGGAGTGAAGAATGGCTGCACGGGGGAAGGAGGGGGCGGCGATGGAAGAGAGAGGTTGTGCAGGGCCAGACGGGGGATGCAGAAAGTCAAGGAAGACAGCTTCACAAAGACGGGCATGCTGCTGCTGCTGCTGCAGGGAGGCGGTGAGGAGGGGCTGAAAGCAGGCAGCGCGAGGGAACTGGGTTCAAGTTCAACTGCAAATCCTCATCTTTATGTCGGGGCGATGAAGACCGAAGGCCTCCTGAGGAATCCTGTCTGACTGCGACTGGAACTACAACTGAGGGGGGTTGTTTCATCGAAACCGGAGGAAACATTCATCCATGCTTCATTAAAAAAACAAAAAAAATAAACATATTTCTTAATTAATTATCATTGCTTAATGTAAGGAATTTATACCAACACTAAAAAAAAACACTGCAGTTAATCATTTCCTGAAAAGAAACAGTTTCTGGATTCATCAATCAACGCCTTTGTATTTACAAAGACGTTTTGAAACTTTAAAAAAGAAACAAAAGCGTTGAGTAACAGGAACTGTGTTATTTCTGTTTAATCACATTAGCTATATGAATGCAGAATTTGTGCATATTAAGTTATTTTCCTTAGTTACATTCATGAACTTCAAACAAAGTTAATTCAATTCAATTCAATTTTATTTATATAGCGCCAATTCATGAAACATGTCATCTCAAGGCAGTTTACAAAGTCAAAATCAATCATATTTCATGGACATTTAACTTGTCCATGGACAAGTTAAATGTTTTATTCAGATAAGATCTCAACTCAGCTATGATTCATGAAAACTCAACTTTTCAGGAGGCTTAGTCGCGGCTAGGTTAAAAAAAAACCATGATCTAATTTATATTATTTATTTCAAAGGTCTTTAAAATTACCTACCTGTTTGTTCACAGTTTAGGCTCCCACACATTATAAATGGGAGGAACACAAATGGACTCGTAACTTTATTAGTGGTGCTTATTATTTAGGATTATTTGGGAAATTTATGTTTTGACTGATACTTTGTGATGAGTTTAGGTTTTGTGCCTCATCTGTTATTTCTCGTTATTGTGCTGTTTTTTTGCTTCTGTTTGTCCTCGTGTTAGTATTTTTTTGGGGCTGAATCTGAATCTATAATTTGCCAGCTTGGCTGACTGGGTGAATAAAGATAAAGCAGGGCTTATGATGTTTTGACCACGTGGAAAAAGGAGGGTTTAATTTTTGGCATCCTTCCATGTCTGTCATTTTTGTTATTGTTTTTTTCCCCACTGCTGTTCATACCGAGGCAGGTTACATTGACCAAAAACATAATAATCAAAAGTTATGTTTGAAATACAGTCATACTAAATAACTTATTTAGTATGAATATTTTTGGAGAGGCTCTTTATTTCAGCAACTCGGTACACTAGCGGAAACACATTACATAGATTAACAAAGACTGGTGATATATTAAAGCCTTTATTTCTGTTAAATATTATTTTTTTTCCAACTCCAGGTAACAAAAACACAGCATTTAGATTAGACTGATGCATCAGATCAATAAAAAAACTAACATTTTCATGCAGAAATGGGGGATTAATGAAAAGTATGTTTAAAACCAGCTTAAAATATGTTTTTTAAGATACTTTTAGAAATGTATAGTTCTCGTTTATTGAATATAACTATGAAACTACATACAGTATATAGCACTAAGAAATTAAGTGAATCTATTGGTCATTTTCTTACACAAGTACATTTTGCATGAAAATGTTTCTACCCCTATGTAATTTTTCATGGAAAGCTGGGAGAACATTTGTAACACTAATATGAATCCAAAATTGAAATATAAAGATCTTTTTGATCAGCATAATAAACAAACATAATACCTCCTACAATAAATCTAAAAAAATATCCTAATACACTTGAAAGGTCGGGAAAATAAAAAGTTGCTCTATATTTAATACTAAAGGAAGTCCTTAATCATAGGGCAAAAAAAAGAAAAATGCACTGATGATTTTCAGCCAATTCTTTTGTTATTTGTTTTGCCCTAACCCGTAAAACTGTTTAATGCTTAAAGAAATGTCAATAAGATTGTTTAGTCATATGTAATGAAGGACTACAAACATTTGAAAAACAATTTTCTAGTAATTTTAAAAGTCAATAAAGCCAAAGAAACTTATTTTTCCTGACTGCATGTCATTCATAAAAGAAAGGCTTTAATATTACTTTGATTTGTTGAAACCTCTACGGAAGTTCTTACTCTGAGCTGATTTAATCTCCTTTGAACAGTACAAAGTTAACCTATTTGCTTCTTAATTGTCTGTGTATTCTTTAAGAAAGTAAATGTTTTATAAGTTATCTTAGAGTGACTTTCGTGCAAAAAAAAAAAACCTCAGTAGAAGCAGGAAATAATGATGTGGGTAACTGAAGTTAACAGGCTAAATTTGGTCCCACCGACTGAGAATTTAAACTTTAGGAAAACCTTTTGTAAATAGACATTATGGTTATTAAAATCTGGCCAAGTAAAAAAGGAATGACTAAAATAAACATCTGAAGTGTTTTGGGCCTCCCGTTGGTTAGAACAACTTTTTAAAATTAAAAACATGCAGAAAATAACAAAAAAAAATGTTAGCTTTTTAATTTTAAATGTCCTAAATTGGTGATATTTCTAGCCAGATTTATCTAAATAAACATCTCATCCAAACATAATGTGCAGTTAATGAAGACCCGCAACATGTCCGAGGTCAGAAATGAAGTGCAGCATAAAGAGATCAGACCCCGGGGCAGCTGGACAAAGGTCACATCTCCCTCTTCATCACCTCTCTCCACAGACCGTGGTGCCCTGTGAATGGAGGAGGGCTCTCTCTGTGACCCTCACTGATAGTCTTTTAAATCCACAAGTTGTTTGACCTCTGATCTCCTTAATTGTCGCTGTGCTTCCTGCCAGGCCACTGGGATTTCCAATAAAGACACCTGTGAAATCCTGCTGTTTGCTTTATGTGCCGACACACCCTCCCGATTTAATACGACTGCTTTCTGCTGAAATGGGGAATGCGTTGTGGAAGAAAAGATTCAGAAAAAAAAACCCAACAAGTTTGATTTCTCTATTTAAAAGATTCAGATTCGAATAAGCTTAAGGTGTCAGAAATATTTTAAATCACGACGTGTTTATGAAAAAAAAAAATCAATGTTTGGAAGGGCTGACACAATTAGCTGTGAGGTTGGACGCGACAAAATAAAGTAAATTTGTGATTAGCTAGAAGACAAACGAAAGATTGATAAAAGGAATGAGCTTGTTATCGATTTCCAGGTATTATAAAAAAAGTACAGGTTTAAAAATCAAGAAATTTTGCCTTCAAAGCCTTCCTACGATATAAAGTCTTTTTAAAAGTGGCCAAAACTTTCATTTTTCTTTATTTAGCCACACAGAAGTGGAATTGCTGGTGTTCTTTTAAAGACCGGAAGAAGTATGCTTGAGCTTTTAGTCAAAGATTGGTAGGTTAGCCACTCCTGGGAAAGGTAAACACAAACTTTTCATATTTTCTAATTGTTTTATAAAGTCCTTCCATAGTGGTTCATTTGAGTCCTGAAACCTTAGAAAAGTCCTTGTAACCAAGACAATAACAGCCCTAAATATCTGGCTGGAAGAATGTAAAAAAATAAATAAAATACAATTAGGAAACTGGATGAAACAGCTACAGTGGTTAGCATATGATAAAGACTTTGCTCCATTTCAGCAAGATAGTCGCCATAAACAGTGGGTCAGCCAGAGGTATTTGGGCATATTGCTTAATTTCAGATGCAAGGGAGCTACAGAGTTTTGAAAGATTCAAGGACAAATATGACTTTAAAAGGGAAGACTTCCTCCAATATCTTTGATTTAGATCCTATTACATAGGGATGAAAGCAATCCTGGCCTAATTACCCTTTTAACTAATGCAAACAAACCCAAGATTAGAACAAAATTGGTTGCTAAAATATACTCACGCACTACAAACCGACGAACAAACTACATTAAAACAAGACGGTAAAAATGAAGCGAGGATTTCCATGTCAGGGGAACATAACACTGAATACGTCTAGTTCAGGTTACTGGAGGGAATTTACAACCTGATTAGATTATTTACTACTTCAAAAACTACAGCTAAAGCAAAAGGGTCAGAGTCTGCGGTCGCCCTGCTATTCAACCATATGAGAGTGAAGTCGTAGAAGTAATTACAGAGTTTTAAATTGAAATATGATTTTAGTACCCCTTACTTGGGAAATATTTCAACATCTGTTTCCTCCAGTGATATTTAATAGTTTGCTGGCAGCTGGTAACAAAAGTCGTTACCGGGACGTGGGGAATAAAGGAACCTCCAGTGAAGGAAGAATAGAAATAAATAGTAAAGGAAATCAATCAAAGAAAATGGATAAATTAACATTTTCCTTGAAGTTTAGAATGGATTAGTGCAATAAATACGAGATGAAGAGGGAAAAGCTCTATTGAGCATGGAGGCACCTTACCAGACAATAGTTAATACCTGAAACTTGATGTTAAAGTGGAACGACGTGTTTTGACCAGGAGAACTGGAGTAGATGTGGGAGAATCTGGTGTCACTTCCTTTTAAAGGCAGCGATCTCTCAGCATGAAGGAATCGGATCATCTGCTGAAACCCGAACCACAACCGGACTGACGGCGGCAATGTTGATACCTTACAAAGAAAAACAACTTTGAATCAACAACTGGGTACATTTCCACTTCACTGAGATGATAAATGGGACTTTCACTAACCTATTCTATGAAAATCTATTTACTTTTAAATGTAATTTGAGTATTTGTAACCGTTTCCACACTGATAGATGTCAGTGACTTTATTTCTCATCTATTCTTTAATTCCTTTATGTCGAGACATGACGCGTAGCTTTTTTTTAGATGCTTTATCCTAATTCATGTCGTCAGACTGGTTTTTGTTTAAGTTACTATTTCTTGAATCTACATGTCTAGCAGTAATCGGTCTTTAGCGCGGCCATTGCTGGTCGTACATGACACAACAAGATGGGCAATTTCACATATAGCATTTAAAAACTGCCTTTTTGTCTGATTTGAATCAGAATCAAGTTTAATCACCAAGTAGGTTTTGCACATACAAAGAATTTGACTTGGTGATGATGGTGCAGACAGAAATAAGAATACAATAAAATAAAGCAAAATTTAATAAAAATCAATATATATATATATACAGAAGTAATATACATTCAGTAGACTGTGCGTTAATGTAACGCAGAAGCTTGTATGTCCTGAACGGGGGAGAGAGACAGTGTCCAGAATCAGTTGAAACTTAGTTTGATGACATAAAGAAGCTAAATGTGACAAAAATCCAAAAAAACAGAACAATTCTGTAAGGTGAAAAATATATTTACACAGTCTTCAACATATAAATAAAAAGATGCATACGTATTTCTGCAGGAGAGGGAAGAAAAACATTGATTTCTCAATTGGTGTTTATTGCTCATATAAGCAGCTAAAGAGCCAGAGAGAAAAAAATATGGTCCCTTATTCTGGCATTTCCTAACTTCTCCGCGGGGACGAAGAGGTCACGGCCGCATAAAGAGGCTGTTGACCTGCTGGTTTGCTGAGTTTAACCTCTCGGCCTTTCTCTTTTTGATGGGAGCTTAGAGGTCAGGTCTCAGCTGGGAGGGACGACCACGGACGGCCAGAGAGGAGGATGAAGTGTGTCGCGGTCTCCGGTGGACCGTGGAGATCTCCTAAGAAGGCGTGTGCTAACCAGCCGTACGCACACACGCACCTCGCAGCTAGCTTTCAGAGAAGCACTCCACGCAGCGCTAAAACAATGCAGGGCCAGATTGTCGCGTTGCAGATCATGCATGGGAATGCTCGGCTGAACCCGCTCCCTCTAAATTAGCGGCGTCTGAAATTTTGACCAAAGTCATTCAGTCCCTGCCTTCCCACAGAAAGCGTCTGGTGGCGGCTATTGAACATTTTGTGAATTACTCCCTCTCTCTCACACACACACACACACACACACCGCTGACGGAGAGGGGCGGAGAGCTCAGTGAGAAGACAATGTGTCATAGATTACGATAAATAACGGATCCATCCAGACTAGGACACGGGCACAAAACGCGGTGAGAAATCAGCCGTGAGCATGTCATGGCGTGGTGGAGGGTCTGACTGCTTAATTAGACGCATAAAAGGGCCGGGTCAGACGGATCAGACAGGCAGAGAAAGCAGGCGAGATGAGGCCCTTCAGATCGTCTGCGTCACACTGAGGGTGTGTGTGTGTGTGTGTGTGTGTGTGTGTGTGTGTGTGTGTGTGTCTGGGCATCGCTGTGAGAAACTGTGAGCCGTGTGGCTTGCATGTCTGAGTTCTGGCTGTGCAGGTCTGTGTGCAGGAATGTCTGTCTGTCTGTCTGGCACGTCAGCGACAGTTCTTGAACAATTTTGGGTCCATGGCAAGAGGGAAATTATTGACTGGACTCATCGTCAGTATTTATAGTGAGTTCAACAATGTTAAAACAACTAAAATACTTATCATAACATAATAATATGTGCCACAATGAAAATAACAAATCAAGAGGTTTATGCAGCTGGCAATGAGATTATTTATAGTATTTTAGCCTGGGTTGTTGTGATAAAGAAGGATGATTGATTAACACAACTGCAAGGAAATTGCATATTTGCGTATTATTGAATTATTATTATTATATTATTCTATTTGTTGCATTGCTGTGGGCCATATGTTGCACACCCATCAAACCTTGGCACTAGAAGCAATTTATATAACACGTGAGAAGAAATATATCAAATTACTTAGCAATTCTTTAAACTGAAATGCACCATCAAAAAATCTAATTGACATAGCTGCTCGGCGAGCTGAGGTTAGCGCTGTTTTCTTGTAGTGAGAAGGTCCTCGGTTCAAATCCGTGTGGAGTTTGTGTGATCTTGCAGGGCATGGCTGCATTTATTTTCTCAGCTCCACTCACACCAAGAAATAGCTTCTAACGGATGTGCCAAAACTTTCTTCAATTGAATAAAAATAAAACTGAAGTAATAATCTTTGGACCAATAGAGGAGAGATCAAAAGTTAGCTCACAGCTTCAGTCACTTCAGCTAGAAACCACTGATCAGGCCTGAAACCTTGGTGTAGTGATGGACTCAGACCTGAACCTCCAAAAGCATCTACAGACAGTGACAAGGTCGGCTTTCTATCACCTGAAGAACATTTCTAGGATTAAAGGACTAATGTCTCAGCATGATCTGGAAAAACTAATCCATGCGTTTATTTTTAGTCGAATTGATTACTGCAACGGTGTTTTCACAGGTCTGCCTAAAAAGTGGACCAGACAGCTGCAGCTGATCCAGAACGCTGCTGCCCGCGTCCTCACTAAGACTAAGAAAGTAGAGCACATCACCCCAGTTCTAAAGTCCTTACACTGGCTCCCTGTATCTCAGAGAATAGACTTTAAAATCCTTCTGTTAGTCTATAAATCTCTAAATGGCTTAGCACCTAAATACATCACAGATGTTATCAGTGTATCAACCATCCAGACCACTAAGGTCTTCTGGCTCCAGCCAGCTCTGCATACCTAGAACCAGAACCAAACACGGAGAAGCAGCATTTAGTTCCTGTGCTCCACTTATTTGGAACAAACTTCCAGAAAACTGTAAAAGTGCGGAAAGCCTGAGTTCTTTTAAATCAAGATTAAAAACACATTTGTTTAAAATTGCCTTTGAATGCTCAAGTTAAACTGTTTCACTGTTTTTAAATGTTCTTTTTTGTTTCTACATTCTATCCCTACTTGCTTTTATTCCTATATTTTAATCATGTAAAGCACTTTGCATTGTCTCTGTACTGAATTGTGCTATATAAATAAATTTGCCTTGCCTTAACGACCCAGGACGGTGACGGGTGGGTCATAGATTTCCATCTGACTTAGAATGCACCTAGCAGGATGGGCCTGCTAGAAAAACAGCAGCGCACCAACTGCAGGTTGCTCAACTGCGAGCAACCAGAACTGACAAAGACTCCCGGATAGGTGTCGAAACGTTTTCAGAAGGAACTGAGCGAAAGTCCGGTTGCCTCCGTTTTAAGCTTGTTTGCTGTTTGATTCAACACATTTTCTTCCACATATTCGCTTCCTGCGCCCACTACCTAGCTTGTGGTAAATTGCACAGAGGACTTCCTCTGGCGTTCCTCCTCCTAGCCACTCTTCCATAAAGGTCAGATTTGTGACATGCACAACTAATAATTAGACTGAACACATTATTCCACCTGAGCTGTGGATTTCTGCAGTCCCTCCAGAGTTACCATTGGTCTCTTGGCTCCCTTTCTAATGCTCTCCTTCCAAAATAAAAAAAATGTTTAAAGTTGTTTTATAACCTAACTCTGATCTAAAGCTCTCCTTAGCTTTCTACCTGACCTGTCGGCGGCTTCTTTGGTCCTTAACACGCTGCTTGTTCATCAATGTTCTTTCACAAACTTCATGAGGCCATTACAAAAACAACTGGACTCTATTTTTTTCCCCCCAAAATATATTTATTAAAAGGCGACAATGGGCAGCCCTGTCTACAGCCTCTATTAATCTTTATTGGCTTAGATATGTTTCTGTTGGTTAATATTTCAGCTGAGGCATTACTGTATAATATTTTTACCCATTTTATAAAGTTGTTTCCACAATTAAATTTCCCCATAACTTGAAAAAGATATTCCCAGTGAACCCTATCGAACGCCTTTTCGGCATCTAATGATAAAAGGGCTGAGTCTGGGGTACCTTTATTATAATGAATTATGTTTAATACTCGCCTAACGTTATGAAAGCCTTGCCTCCCCAAAATAAACCCATTTTGATCTCGATCAATTGTCTTTGGTAAAACCTTTCGTAATTGTCGTGCTAGCAACTTGGATATTATCTTTAAATCTGAATTCAGTAAACTAATCGGCCTAAAATTCTCACATTTATTTGGAGCTCTACCTGGCTTCGGCTATAGGATTATCATGGCGGCATTTATTGAGGGGGGGAAATAATTTGAATGGAAAATTTCTTTAAACATATCTAATAATGGGGACAGAAGTTTATATTTGAAGGTACTGTACTCTATTTACTAGTTAGGGGACTTGAGAAAGCAACTGTTTGCACTTGATTTCATTTTGGCGTATCAGAGGAGAGGGAGGCTGAACACAAATCACACACACACAAAAAAAAACTCTTTATCACATTTTTTGTGTTAGTCTGCCACACATATATCCATTAAATACATTAAAGGTTGTGATTGTAACATAGTGAAGGGGATAGTCAGTCTATACGTTAAAACTCTAGAAATGACAGGAGGTGCATGTTTTTCCACCATGTTTGAAGTCGTCACTAACGGTCAAAGCAAGTCAGAATCACGTATAATAACCACTTATTCTTACCCACTCAGAGGCTTGTGAGCAGACGTGTACCAGTCTGGAGTCTGTGGGTGAGAACCGACCAAGCCTCCGCCTCCAGCTGCAGCTATTTGTTATCTGAGACACAGAGGAGTGGTCAGAGGTCAAATAAGGAACACAGGAACTCAGAGCTTTCACATGTTAATGCATCGCAGCAGCACATTAAGAAAATACACACGCACACACACACACACGGTTGTGATGCAGGACAAAGTTTACTGACAGACATGTCTGCTTAACTGGTAGAAACAAATGACTTTCACTCCTCGCTGCTCAAAATGAGGGGAAAACACGAAAGAGATAACAGGCTAATGATGAGGCAGCTGGGTGGGAGAGAAATATGGTTCTGCAATGTAAATTTTTTTTTACACATTGTGGCGGGAACTATATTAACCTGCAATTGAATTATTTTAAGAGCCAAGGACGTAACATTTCCTCCACTTTTCTTGTTCTCTGTGCTTTCTGGTAATCTTTTCTCCAGATGATAAACACAGCTTGTGTGACAATGCAGCATTACTCACGTGGGAAAACTTGACTCAGTTCCAACATTTAGTTGCGGTTTGATATCAAACGAATGGCTGTTGGAATAAGAAACCAATAATTGCTTATTTATTTATTATTCATATGATTAAATCTTGTGTATAAGTCTGGTGTTTTCTGTCTACTTTGTTTTTGCCACTGTCACGCCCCAAATTTCCCCACTGTGGGACAATAAAGGTATTTCTATTCTATTCTATTAACTATAAAAAACATCAAGACAATTCACCAAATATTTTCCCCACAAGAGTCACAGGAACATAAATACCTGAACAGTGAATAGACCTGATCCTCGTCGAGTCACTTTTGGTTCACCTCCAGTCCAGAGCGCCCCCTGCTGGATCTGTGCAGCTCTGCAACTGAGGAGGAAGACTGGAGAGAGATCAAAGCACTCGTAAAATCCGCATAAAAACTAAATGTTTCAAATGTTTTTCTGCGCCAAATCCGACATTTGATTAAAAATTAATAGATCATTACTCTCGACAGACAATTATTGATGTTGATTTGATCAACATTTGATGATTGTATTCCCTAATGCGCACCAGATTAACTGTAAAAAAAAAAAGGTGAGGGGGGGATTTGCTAATGTAGATTAAAGCAACATTTCTGTGTTCAAATAAAAGCAGAAAAAAGAAAGCTATAAGGCCCAGAGACGTACTAATGTAAGGAACTATCTAATAGCTCCAGTTTAGAGATATTTATTTTCTTCAAATGCTCATGTATTTGTCTTAATATAAATAAACTAGTTTCCCATGCAGATGAATTCTCCATTTTGCCAAAATGAGTTAAAGTTAGACCCAGTTTGTCTCCGTTTTTACGTGGATCCATGTCAGTTCGCTGCCCACCTCCTTTTTGGTATACATGTATGGAAGAATCATTATCGATCATTAAATCGTATATAAATAATTTTTTTTTTTTTAAAGCCTACGGAAAATCAAAACGATTGTTTTCTTAACTAAATTTCAAAGATATGTACTAGCAACCTACCAAGGAAGAGCTCGTTTTGGTATGTTCTGCTATTAAATAATTTTTATAGGATCACATTTTGAGAATTGTAGACGAATCTACAATAGGCATGGGCCAGTCAATTACAAATACAAATCTATAAAAATTATGCAGCACCAATTCACAACAGATGTCATCTTAAGGCACTTTACAAAGTCAGATTCAAATCATACAGATTGGTCAAAAAGTTTCCTGTCTAAGGAAACCCAGCAGGTTGCATCAAGTCTTGACAAGCAGCATTCACTCCTCCTGAAAGAGCGTAGCGCCACAGAGGACAGTCTTCTGCATTGTCAATGGCTTTGAAGCAATCCCTCATACTGAGCATGCTTGAAGCGACAGTGGAGAGAAAAACTCTCCTTTAACATGGAGGAAAACCTCCAGCAGAACCAGAACCAGGCTCTGGTCTGCCTCAACTGACTGGGGGTTAGAGAAGACAGAGCACAAAAAGCAGAGAAGCACACATTGATCCAGGAATCCTTTCTATAATAGCGGAGGAAAGTAAAAAGTAAGGAATAAATACGTGTTACCTTACCGTTTCTTCTGCTAAAGTTAACGTAGTCAAAGTTCTAACTGTCTGCACTGCAAAAATGGATCTTAAAATAAGTCAAATGTTCTTAAAGTTAGTGTATTTGTCCTTGATTTGAGCAGGTGAATAAGATTATTTGCCAATGGAATGAGTATTTTGACCCCTAAAATAAGATAATTAGACATCCTGCACTTGAAATAAGATCATGTAGATGAGTTGTTCCTATTTTAAGTGCATAAATCTTATTCCATTGGCAAATCATCTTATTTACCTGCTCAAATCAAGGACAAATACACTAATTTTAAGAACATTTTACTTATTTTAAGTTCCGTTTTTGCAGTGTGGGGTGGGGACGTGGTTAGAGCAGGGTGCTTGTATCCAGGGAAGGCTGGAAGTTCTCTGGTTTAAATCCAGGCTGCTAGGCTGCCTGCTACACTCTCTTTGTGTCTGTTTGGAAACATTTCCACTAACTAAGGAAGCACCACTTATCATTCTACCATTCAGGCCAATTTGAAATGACACTTGACGAGCTAGCAGCCGCATGTCTGTTAATTCAATTCAATTTTATTTATATAGCGCCAATTCATGAAACATGTCATCTCAAGGCACTTTACAAAGTCAGATTCAATCATATTATACAGATTGGTCAACAAATTTCCTATATAAGGAAACCAGTTGATTGATTCAAAGTCCCGACAAGCAACATTCACTCCTGAAGAAGCGTAGAGCCACAGGGAGAGTCGTCTGCATTGTACATGGCTTTGCAGCAATCCCTCATACTGAGCAAGCATGAAGCGACAGTGGAAAGAAAAACTCCCCATTAACAGGAAGGAAAACCTCCGGCAGAACCAGGCTCAGTATGAACGGTCATCTGCCTCGACCGACTGGGGTTACAGAAGACAGAGCAGAGACACAACAAGAGAGACAAAAAAGCACAGAAGCACACATTGATCTAGTAATCTGTTATACATTAGATGGTAGTAGCGGGTGATCTGTCCTACCTGGATGATGTCACAGTTAACAGAACGCCAGACCAGGTGTACCTACTATGAAGAAAAAGACAGAGAACAAAAAGTTAAAAGCTGAAATGACGACAGTCATTTCAATGTAATACAATGCAAGACTGGAGAACAGTAGAACTCAGTAGAGTGAGAAATATAGGCCCTGATGTCCTCCAGCAGCCTAAGCCTATAGCAGCATAACTATAGAGGTAGCTCAGGGTAACATGAGCCACTCTAACTATAAGCTTTGTCAAAAAGGAAAGTTTTAAGATTAGTCTTAAAAGTAGACAGGGTGTCTGCCTCGCAGATCTTGTTATACCCTTTTGCTTGTAATCTTTGTAATTTTACCTGCTGCTATCATTGTGTGAGAATTTTCCATGGACCCATGCGTACCCTCATTTGTTTTTTTTTTTAAACCAAAAAAAAAGTTTGCATGAGAGAAAATGCTGTTTGCTGATGCATGTAGAGACAGACAAAGAGGACGTTTTCAGTTTTAAAACTTTTAATCAAAAAAGAGAAAACAAGAAGGTAGGAATAGGTTATAGGTTTGTTTGAAAACATCACGTAAGCACTACGGTGTCAAAATGCTAATAATTAATTATGAAATATGTAACCCTCACAGGAACTTTATACACGCAAAAGTCTACAATTTATCCGCCACACAGCCCGCTTTTCATGCAGAGTAAACCTCAGGCTTTTAGTTGTGTTAAAACTAAAGGAAGAGGGAGACTGCTAATACTTAATACAAACACAAAAAAACTGCCCTTTTTCCCCCCAAACAGGAATTCACAAGTGAGAGAAGCAACAAAGGTTGCTTGTGTTCCAGCGGGCGGCAACGTTTGGGTGAAGGGTTGTGGGTAACGCTGGTTACTGAGGTTCCCAGCCAGCTTGGCACGCCTTTTCAACCTCTTCTTGAGCCTTTTGTCCCTTCATTTTGCAGGCTGGTAGGATCTTTAGTTGTTGTTTTTTTACGACTAATATTGCTGAATTCATAGTATCTTCTGTTTCAAACCCTGAATCTCCAAGTCCTTACACTTTAATTTTCAGTCAATAAACAGGAAAAGTGAATGAAATGAATGTATCTTAAATTTACTAGATATGCTCGTTTTTTTCTTTTTAAAAACTAATCATAGATCATTTAAAGAAATAATCGTTGTATTTATTTCTTAAGTGGATTCGTTGAATCAGAATGATTGTGATTGCGCAATGATTGTGCATTTTAAAGTCTAAAATAAAGCCAAGGAGGAGCTCCTTGGCGCCAGTGAGAGGGTGAATTACGCGGCACTTTCTTTGCAGTCATCGTCTGGCATCGGGGACTTCACACTTGGGGTGTGAGGAGGTGGACCCTCAATTAGTGAGCCACGCGTCTGTAGGAAGAAAGAGGAACTCAATGAAGAGCCCTTAAAGACTGGCCTCTGTTCACTCCCCTATGACCTTCAGACCTCAGGGTCACAGGTCTCAGTCCACCCCCCCAAACCTCCAATCCCAGAATCTAGAGGTGAGTTATCAGCTCTATGACAAAAAGTATGGACACCAAATCTTTCCATTAGGACTGAACCGAAGGATCCTACTAAAGGCTTCACAAATGGAATCCTCCACCTCTCTCTCTCTTAGGCAATTCTAGTAACAAAGACCGCTCTTTTTATTCTCTATACTGCATACCAGAAAAGCCACCTGGAGCATTGTTTACAATTCACATTTGGTCCGTTAGCAGCGACATCGTGGAGCCGCTCTGAGCTGAATGCCTTGTCTTTATCATTTCTCAGATGAAATAGTGATTGGAATTTAAGAAACCTACAATATAGGCCTATGGAGGAAACGTGCAGCAATTATCTATGTTTGATGCAGAATCACATGTTTGTCCTGTTACATATTGGAAAATTGCATCAAGTCAAATTGTGTCACCAGGCCTTTAAGTCTATGTGACTTGCAAAATGTGTTATAGCCCTTTACCCTTTTTTCACATTTTTGTCACACAAAAACCACAAACATCTGTGTATATTAATGGGATTGTATTTGTTTGTTTGTTTCAAACGAAATTGTTATCTTTTTATTATTATTATTTCCGTTACCCTACAAAAAAGACAAGTGAGTAGCCTTTGTATAAGCAGCTTTTGTTGCTAGCTACAGCTCTCCAAGTCTTTTGCAGCATCTTTCTACCAGCTTCGCACATCTAGTGAATTAAATTGTTGATGAGTGAAGATTAATTGATAAACGAGGCACGCAGCAAGATAGCGTCAGTGCTTGCTCTATGAAATTTCTTTCTACATCCTACGAAACATGGTCCCACGCTGCCATCTGGTGGCGAAGTCCGTCCATGCAGCTCCTTTGGTGTCTCGTTTTAAAATATATATTTTAATACCTAAGAAATAAACTCCAAAATTGACCAGTTATTACAGTTTATAGACTTAAAATGGCACAAATATAAAATAAATAAAAACAAATCCTTTTGAGAGACTCATTTGATGCCAAAGTCAGAAGAATATTTTTTCTAGCTCTGTGAAATTTTTCACGCTTTTACAAGCACTGCAAAAACTTACCTTTAACAACTTCTTTCTGACTTTGTTTTAAATTTATTTCCCAGTGGTTGTTCCCTGGAGTTGGTGCGTAATAACCATTGTTGTCCTCAGCGTGGGGAACAAACATGGAAGCCTGAAGGAAGCTAACAGGAGGGCCGCCATATTGCTTCTTTGCTCAAAAATCAAACTAGCTTAATGTGAGCAACATTTTTCTTTTGTTTCTTTTTTTTTTTACAACTTTATTTGTATTGGTAAACAACAATAACAAGAACCCATAAACGTGTGCATAGCAACAGAAAAGTAACAAAAAACAAAATGTTAGCCAAAGGGAGCGTAAATTAAAATAAAAATAATTAAAAGAAAATAATAGTCACAGCACGTTTGCACGAAAAAAAAAAAAAAAAAAAAAAAAAAAAAAAAAAAAACTATATATATATATATATATATATATATATATATATATATATATATATATATATATAATATATATATACATATAATAAAATAACTGTATAAACTGTGACATAAGTGCCAAGGAGTAATTTCAGACAATAGATTGTCCATAGGTCCAAAACCCCATATTGGGGACAAGCCACTAATGTCTTTCTCCCTTTTGAAGTGAGCAACACGGTAGCCCATTTTAATTCAGTCAACAGCTACAAGTGTTAACTTTTAATGTGTTTTTTTTTCTTTAAAAAAAGGGTCAAATAAAATAATTAACTTTGTAACATCAGCATTTGTTAGAGGGGATAGCATAGTTTCAAATAAAAAACAATTATAATCTAATTGTAGGTAGCCTATGACGCTCCTAAAGTAAGATAATGTTTGAGTGAAAACACAAGGGTTTGACAATGTTTACAAAAAAAAATACATCAAAAAATGTGAAAACATGATGTGATTGCTTTTATTTAAAAAACAAAAACAACAGCTATTTCTACTGCCATATGGTCACACAATTTTCTTTGTAGTATTACCAGACATTTTTCAATGGAACTAGAAACTTCAGCTATGAAGTTTTATCATTTAGTGTATCAAATATGTTGATTCTGCTTTATTTTATAGTCAAAACACAGCAAACAATTTCTGTTTCAGAGTTTAACCCAGTAAGTATTATTATTTTGTGTGCCTATAGGCAGGTTCTCCCTGTAACTATGATTTATAATCATTCCAACTATCCTTTGTCTCAGTTTATTGCACTTTATTTATCCGTTTGGTTTGAAAGTGGTTGTTACAGTAATTTGCATCTCTCTTTTAAACGGTAGATGCTTCAAAGCGCTCTATCGCCTTTACAAATGTTTCTGCGTAAAAATGCTCTAGTGTTATCCTGATTTGGAGATAATTTGGTGCATATAAATCAGTTTTATAGCAGCTGGCACATCTAGAAGGGCTAACAGAGGGCATAAAAGTTGGTATCATGAGGAAAGTGTTCATAGCTATTGCATCTGGGGTTGTTACTTTCACACAAATCTACAGGAAATAAAACCAACAGACAGTGAGAGTAAAATCGGAGACTGATTTATTCTTGGCTCTGTTCTACAAAACTTTATTACAACATAAAGCCACCGAACAAAACTGCGTCCGCTTGATCTTAACGCTTTCTGTTGGGGGAAAAAACCCAAACAAACAAACTTCAGACGTGAAAACCAACATTTACAGCATTTCTTGGTAATTTACGGCTCACTTTAGAGGTGTCAGGATCTTTGATAAAGTAGGAAAATGATACAATAAAAATGTAAAAGTGTCTTTAAAAGCTTAGCACCATTGTGTGAAAAAGGTTCTAGATGTAGCAAAAACCACAACAAGAAATATTAGGAAATATTTATGGACCATAGCCTAATTCGGGGA
The DNA here is from genome assembly GCF_011125445.2 of Fundulus heteroclitus. Lineage (NCBI taxonomy): Eukaryota > Metazoa > Chordata > Actinopteri > Cyprinodontiformes > Fundulidae > Fundulus > Fundulus heteroclitus. The sequence goes on along the minus strand of NC_046373.1, from coordinate 18,018,630 downwards.
TAAGGAAATGTCAGATTGAAATCTCCATTATCGTGGATGCATGTTCTTATTGGAAGGAAACTTTAGCCCATAATCTTTTTGTCTACGTGGTTCATTGTGCCCTCTTCTAGATAATTTACATCATGTCACGGTACGGTGACCAAATTGTATGTTGAAAAAAGGAAAGCAGAGGTGTTAAAACTTGATGTCCCAGAACTGTGGTGTCTCTTCAGTGGCTTCAAATTCAGTTTCAGCTGCTAAAAAGTCGCTGTCAGTTTGTGGCAACATGCCGAGGTTCTGCATGATTTCTCCCCCTTCTGGAATAAATATGAACAGACAAGTAATCAGAGATAGACTAGATGAGTAATATGAATAACAGGGTAGATTTATGGAATAAGCTCCAGTCTCACCAGGGATGCAAATGATTTGAGGTCTCTCCCACCGGCCTCCAGACAGACACCTGACCAGAGGGTTCAGTCTTTGCTGGAAGCCCTCCGAGCAGTGATACCGCACAACGGCATTGGTCTCATATCTTGATCGAGCTTTCCCGAATATGGAAGCGTTTCTGACCTTTGGTGGCGGACCACAGGAGGCTGTAGAAAGAGACGGCACACGGTGACGTAAAGGCTTCTAGCAACCAGAAGAGGGAGCCACGATCCAAAGGTCAAATGACGTGTGCTCGGTCTGGTCTACTGAACTTACAGGTGCCTTTCTTGCAGGTGTAGGCCAAGTGATAGTTGCAGGGTACATCACTCCAGCGGCCATTATCGTGCCACACCATCACCACGCAGTCTTCTCCAGAGAGGAAGTAGCTGTCTGGCTGCCCTCGGTACCAATTCACATACAGCTGCGGTGATTTGTAGAAAAGGCCAAAAAAAGGGGGCATATTTAGTGGAAATTAACAGTTTTTTAATCGTTTTTGAATGCGAAAATAGCCTAAAATGAACATTATTTGCAAAAACTAATTGGTATTTTTAAAACTAAGCGAGATTGATGCACTGAAAAGTTTCTAAAGTTATTGTTATTTTCTCCAATGTCTTCATAATATTTTTTTTCCCTGTCTACTCCAACTAAAAGCATAATTAGTCTTTATAGATACTTTGTGATGTTTGTTGATGGGTTTTTTTATGAAGTAGTTTTGTATAAAGTTTCTCACCAGCGGGTTTCCATCAGACCAGCGAAAATCATCCTCAACAGTCTTGTCATTCAGTCCAGTCCACTGGTATTCCTTGTAGTTACCTATTAAAGACATTTCCCAGTTAATTGAGATATATAAAAAACACCCATAAAGACAGTATGGTGCAAAATTTTTAAGTGTAGATATTTTTTTTTGTGTTTTGCTTCCAAGGAGTTGGATTTTCTTGTAATTTCCCTCTGGGATAAATAAAGTATTTTTGAATTGAATTTGAATGTTTTTGATTATTGCTCTTAAATGTTGGCTGCTTTTTCAACCATCGTCAGTCTAATAGATTTCAAATTTCTTTTTAGCAGAATCAATTAAAAAATATAAGACAGACAAAACCAGTATGTTATGGACCTTAAAACACCCACTGAGCTTTTCAAATGTACAATCTGAAACTCTCATTCATCTTATTTGGATTTTACAGAGTGGTACAGACTTGTGATGTAGAAAGTAAGAGAAAATTTAAAGGCATGCATTCAGCCTGAGTCAGTCCTTTTTACAACCACCTTCTGCCATATTCACAGCCGCAGGTCTTTTGGGGTATGTCTCCACCAGTTTGCACATCTGGGGAGTGAAATTTAGCACAAGTTGCCTGTGCATATGGGCCAATCGATTTATAAATACAAATCTTTGAAAATTTCCATTAAATTGAATTTAATTTATATAGCGCCAATTCACAACAGATGTCATCTCAAGACACGTTACAAAGTCAAATTCTATCAAATCAGACAGATTGGGCAAAACATAGGATTGACTGGCCCATAAACAGGTTAAAATCAGAGGCAACCGGACTTTCGCTCACTTCTTTCTGAAAACGTTTCAACACCTATCCAGGAGAATTGACGAAGACTCCTGGTTTCCTCCCATTTAGGCCTGTTTGCTGTTAGCCTAAGTTCAGTTAATTCTCATGGACATGGACTGTGAATATCAAATTTCCAGTATTGCCTTTGATCCTCAAGAGGATTTGGGTATAGGCTATTCCAACACACCATTATGATTTGTGCTAAACAACTGCATTGTAGCTCTCGCTGTATTTCTTTGTACTTTTCTCCATTCATCTTCCCATCAACTCTGACTTGCACTTTTAATCGTATTTTGCACCTTGGTAAAAAAAATATATATATATATTGGTTTTATCTTATCAAACCTCCTTCTTCCGCAGGTTTGCTGTGTCTCATACAAGGCTTGAGTTAAACTAAAAATGGTAATTTATTGTTGCATTCTTTCAATAACTGTATTCTGTCAGCTAGTATTCAATAAAGGTTTCACAAATAAATTTGTGACGTGCCCGACTGATGATTTATATGTCAACAGATGCCCGCGGATGAGCTGTGTCTCTTTGCAGCTCCTCCGGAGATACAATGGGCATCTCAGCTGCTTCTCTGATTAGAGCTTTCTATGCTTCTTCAGTTTAGGTGGACGACCCGCCTAGAAAGGTTTTCAGTTTGGCCATACTCTTGTTTTTCAGATGATGGATTAAACAGTGGTCTGTGTGATGCTCAGATTAAATTACACTCAGCCCAACTCGGTTTACTAATTACATGTTTTCTGGAGGCAATTAGGTGCACTGGATTTTATTCAGGGATATTAAAACACTGAACACAAATGCATGCTGTACTTTTGTGAAGTACTGTTTTAGCACCAGTAAGGTGTTTTTAAATTAAAATGTTAGGCAAAGACTTCTCATACAGTAAATGATAAACTGAGGGATGATGCATCTCTTCCATCCTATGTCAATCTTTTCCCCAGGGTGGAAAGTTTGATTTCATGATGAAAAGTATAAGCCTAAAAGCATGACACGACTGAAACACCATTAGTTCAACTTTGTAGTCCAACTGTTTTTAATATTTGCTTTTAGTTTTCTATGTTTCTACATATGCTTTTATTCCGTTTTATTTTCCTATGTTTTAATCATTTAAAGCACTTTGCATTGTCTTTGTACTGAAATGTGCTTTACAAATAAATTTGCCTTGCCTTGTCATTTATGACTATCAGAGGCGTTTTATCTGTGTTTTTAAGGCCTGATGGATCTGTTTTTGTCCTCTTGTTCGCGTTTTTTGTTTAAACACACAGTGTTTAACATGCTGTCATGTACCTATGCATTGACTAGACAGAAAATGGGTGAAAAAGCAGGCTGTCTAACTGATGACCTTCAAAAACCTTCAGAAACTCCCCGACAGAAATCATTGGAAAGAACAAAAACAGGTAAATTGGACATCTCAACATTTTAGCTTGGTACGCCACGTAAACTTTACACACAGAAAAAAAATCTTTACGTAGCCCTACTGTTGATATAGTCCTGCTCCTCGGGGGTCATGATGGACACCAGATGAGCTCCTTGAGTGCGACAGTGCCTCTCTGCCACCTCCCAGCTCTGACGCTGGCTGAAGTGTCGATAGCAGAAACCGTGAAATTTATCCCAGCCTGGATCACATCGCTCCAGGTCTGAACACCGCCAGGAGTCAGGAAAGAACAACAGAGAACAGTCAGATGGTTCAGCAGATTTTATAATAAATAGATGTTTAATTTGATCTATTCAGTGGCAATTAGTTGCACAACATGAGAAACTGTGGAAAGTTCACATCTATGCTCGATCCACTCACTAACTCATGTAAAATTACAATAAAGGTTTGATGTTAAAAACATTTTTTTTTGTTTTTGCAGAACAATCACAGAATAAAAGATTTAGAAAAGATGTTACCTTTAAATTCAGTACTTCTGTTAAGAAGGAAAATTTGGCCCCCATAACATTTCACTTTTTTTTTTTATTTCTGCTTTGTTTTCTCATTTGATTAAAGTGTCTAGGAACTTTTAAGTAGTAACCCATGCCCTTGTGTTTCCTTAAGGTTCAAATATGATGTGACACAGAGGCTCTTGTTTATTAGCCACTGTTCAAAATAGGAAAAACATAAGAACACGTCACTCAAGCAAGCCAGATGTGTATTTCTCTTCATAACTTTAAAAATAGCTATCTGAAAAATGTTCAGATTTACTGACAGAGCAACAGCTAAATAGTTTAAAATAAGTGAAAACTTAAAGCTCATCACCGCTCACAGAGGAAGATCCTAATAGAGGTACGATATCTCCAAAGATCACAGTTTGAGAGATTATGCTAAGCTATAAACGTTTCATTTATTTACACATCTTTAACAGGATTGCCAATAAATATATGAGGTTTAGAAAATGCATCAAGTATAACAGTCTGTACATGCCTTTGAAAACGGCAGGTTATTGTGAGGTAAAAAAAAATGCAATCATGCTAAGTTATATAAAATGTTTTCCACCTAAAATGTGAAATTTATTCTCCACAATTTCATTCAAAAATAAATCTGTCTGTTTCCTCTTATGTAGGTTTTCTTAAAATTATTATTTTGATGTTTAATTGATATCATAATTCCTCGTCATATCTGTCTATCTATCAAAGTTTTAGGTTACAACTGACTGGTCATATTTTCATAGACTTGACCAAAAGTCTAGTTCCATCTCAAGATAAGTAACCCCACAGCATGATGCTGCCACCACCATGTTTCACTGTGGATATGAAGTTCTCTCGGTGATATGCAGCCCTGAATTTGTGCTGGACGTATCTTTTGGAATCGTTGCCAAAAGTTAAACTGCTCTGCTCTGCTCATACGACCCGACTTAAGGAGAAAAAAGGAGGTTGTTGTCATGAGTAGAAAACAGAAAATCCTGCAGCTTCTCCAGCGTTATCGCAAATCCTTACTCCTTGAGGCAGTTAGACTTTCTAAGCATCACTCCTTCCAGCAAATCAAAACTAAAACTACTGTTACTTTCACAGATTTTTCATTTTCTTTTAATAGTCTGCAGATTTTTTTTTTTTGGAGAAAAATAAAAGCACATTTAATATATATTTTATAATTCTCTTACTCATATTTCTGATCTGATTATACACATTTTTATCAACAATACAGCATTTTTTCACTATGTTGTAAATTTGCCCTTATTGTACAATCTCATATTGTTATTTTCTGTTCTGTTTAGTTTTTGTTGTTGTTTTTACCTTTGTGTGAATCTGCTTCCATTTTGACTTACAATTTGCTGCTGGTACACCTGAATTTTCTTAATGAGGGAAAATAAAATATATTTTATTCTATTCAGTTAGCCTCTTGGCAATCTACCTGACCTATTTTGTTTTATCAGTCATGGAAAAATGGCTGGCTCTAGCAGTGTCTCTGTTGTTCCATATTTTCTCCTATTATGCTGTGGATTTTTTTTTTTTGCATCTTCTCCTGACTGATACCTTTACACAAAGAGTTACTTTTGATCTTTTGCAACCTTTCTGTAAACCAAGGTTGCAGCTATAGGATGCAAATGAGCAAATGTATAAGAAACCCCAGCTAGAACATCTGAACTTTATTTACAGTTATTCAGATACTGTATAAATGATAGTCAGTATGTATGGTATAACCAAGAAGAATGAATACTGGTATTAAAGCATAAGTTGGATTCATAAAGTATCAGTTAAAGGGGTTACACTCATCCAACCAGGTTATTGCAGCCTTTGCATTTTTTTTTTTTTTTTGCATTTTTCAGACAAAAGAGAAACAGTTTTTTTGTATTTCAAATGAATATGCAGAATAAATTTCACTTTAAAGGTGGAAAAAGTTCTGGACTGATTGATCATGATCTAATTTTTTTTTAAATACAACTTTAAAAAAAGGCATTTCACGTTTTATATCCACTGTGTATATTTATCAAAAAGTTTGAAAGCATCGAGAGCAGATAGCTCACCAGTCTGACAGACGTCTCCTCCGTACGTCGGCAAACAGAGACATTTAATGTGTCCGTCTCGCTCAGTGCAGGTGCCTCCATTGAGGCAGGGGTCATCTAAACAGGCATCTGAAACACAGCAGAGGGGCTACTGCAGGTACAAGTTGCAACAAGAACCACAGGTCTGACCCTGTGTGTGAAAATGATAAATAATATTTTGGGCATTGCTTAAGCAAACTGTAGTTTAAAAGGTAGGAAAACGTTGTTGGTCCACATTTGTTAAATATTAGTATTATTTTTAATGAAGGACACAGAATAAAAGCAACAACAAGAACAATGTAGGCCAAGACAGGACAGGAGGGGGTGAACTTTTGAGCTTCTTAGATCCTTCTTCTGGCTTCTTCTTCCCTTTTTGTTCTTCCCCTCAATGTCAAACCTTTAAAATATCTGTTTTCGTTTGCTTAAGGGGCAATCAGGACAATAAATGGAGCCAGCATTTAGTTTTCGCTTTACATGGAGACTCTATTCTAAAGGATTTTCAGATAAAATAACAGAAGTTGTTCCTTTTTGCCAGTTATAGTCAGCATTTGAATAAAGGTGCCCAAAGTTTGCTTGTTATGGTCATAATAAATGTCATCATAAAGGAATAATCTGAACTGAATCTGTCTGTCAGCTAGCTATTTCAACATTTCTTAACAGCGTTTCATGCCAAATGTGAACGCAAGCAAAATGTTATTAAATGCGTCAGTGCACCAAAGAGGCAACCCTTAGCTTTTGTCGCCTCAAGATGATAGATTGCTTGTTTAAAGCCTTGAAAAGAAGAAAGAGAGCTCAAAGTCTGGATTTATTCTAAAATTTGTGAAAAAGGGAAAATATGACATGTCTGTGCAAACAGAAATTAAATATTTAACAACATAAGCTTTGTCTTGTCATTATGTTAACTTTCACATAAAGCTCCTTGCAGAAACATCCCTGCAGTGTATATGGAAGGTAATAACTACTTTTCGCAACACAAATGAGAATCACATGCTCTCAAGGCATATTTGTTGTCAAAGCTGAGCAAAGACATATACAAATGCAGCGTGGGAAACCATGGAGACTCCTTTAAAGTCTAAGAGACCCCATCCTCTCATTAAGATGATCCTCATGTTTATGTTCACTAAAACATCGCAGTTTTGCTGACTTGGCAAAGTTCTTCTCAACAGATGTTTTTTGCTTTCATTCTGTGAAAATCGGCCAGGCTGGAATTGGTACGTTACTAAACAAAGCACCAATAATTGCGTGATTAGTTTTTATTTTATTTTGGCAGAAGAAAATGGACACGCTCAGCCTTTAGTGGACAATAGAGACTCAAAGTAAGTTAACCACAAAGCTCCAGTGTGCAACTGTACATGCATGCACAAGGACAACTAAGAGCACTTCAGACATAAAAATATTAAAATGTTCTGCGAGAGGTCAGTCCCCCTTTTAGATGCATTTCAAATGTATTTCAAAAACTGTTTTCTTTCCAGGTTTTTGAGTAAAAAGGGACTTTTTCAGTGCAAACATGGAGAAGTATTACAAAATTAAGTAGAAACCCAGAATAATAAAGGACACTATTGCTACACAGTAAAATCCTGCTGCAGCAATTACATAAACTGCATGGAGGGCTAGAACCATAATTAAGAATAAGTAAAAAGAAATGTATTGTAGAAATGGCTCAATAAGATCTACCGTGCTTACAAATGGAGCATAAATATTACAAAGCAATTAAAATAGTTATGGATCGTAAAAAAATGTGGTCAAAATGAATATTTCTATTCTCATTTTTCGGAATTTACCTTAGTGTTAATAGACCTATTTGTTGCTTATTTTTGGCATGTAATTTACATTATCATTAGATTTATTTGGAAACTAAGCAATCTTTTATGACTTGCTTTTCATAGAAATTCAAGCAAGAAACTTGTCTCTGGATACAGTATATCTTTATCTATCTATCTATCTATCTATCTATCTATCTATCTATCTATCTATCTATCTATCTATCTATCTATCTATCTATCTATCTATCTATCTATCTATCTATCTATCTATCTATCTATCTATCTATCTATCTATCGCTGAGATCTAATAGAAAGTAAAATGGAAAAACAATTGTGCCACACTTCATAGATTATTTAACTGTGTTTTTGTATAATAGTTTTTGTCAATTGTTACCATAGTAACTATTTGATGAGCCATTTGGTCACTTATTCTTACTTTTGACAGGGTATTTAAGTATTTAAAATAATCTAAATTAAATATCCTTTGGTAGATTATCAGATTTTTAGTGGTCATTGCTTCCTATTTTGGTAAATGTGAAAAAGGCATGCATAAGGTATTAAAAAATAGATTAAAACTGTGAACTTCTTATTCTCTTCTTTATTATTGTCATAAGTATCAAAAGTTTATAAGATACTTCTTTGTGGTATGAGATGTTAACAAAATGGACAAAAATGTTTTTTTTTCTGTATTGTTCTGTCATCAATCAAACAGCCTTTCACTAAAATGAAATTTTCACTTTAACTTGTCACACTTGGTTCAAAATAAAAACTTCATGTTTTACTGACAGCAACAGCACTTCAGTTAAAGTGGATTTTTGACAAGCAGTTTATACAACAACCTTTTTTTTCTTAGCTTTTTCTGCTGTTCTATTTCCTTGAAAGAAATGAATGTCCAATGCATCAGGATGTAGAAACTACAAACTATGAAATTACATGTTTTTACTAGCGCAGACAGAAATAAAATAGATAATGTTATTTACCTTTATCAGAATCACTCCTAAAAAAACACACACAATACACTTCTTGGCTTAAAAGCAACTTAAAAAAAGATGATAAACACTTGCAACCAGGGGCGGTTCTCTTTTAAACGGTGCACTGGGCTACTTGTCCCTCCCACCCCCACACAACCAAAATGGAAGACAATTTCTAATTCCTGTTACTCTTCCTGTTCCCATCAGCAAACAGGAGGTCCTATTGATTGCACATGCTCAAAACTAACAGAGAGTCTGACGCTTGCACCCCCCCCCCCCTCCACCCCCCACCCAAATGTTGTCCTGGGCAACTTCCTGTAAGGCCCACATTAAAAACCGCCACTGCTCACAACAAGTTGCGAATAAACATAGTTTGTGCTTCTAACCCTAACCCCAATGTGTGCTTTAGTTCGCTGGCGGGGCAATATTAAAAAATAAAATAAAATAAAAACATTTAGATAAAAAAACAATACCAGTTGCATTTGTCAGTTGTATCACATTCAAAGTAATCACTGTTACATTCATAAATTAGCTTAAAAGACTTATGCAAAAACACACAAAATTGTAAAATTGCTTAAGTGATTGTGCAGAAACTTGTTTGCAGGGGCTATTGCCACCTTTCTTGTTATGGAAACACTAAAAATTCATTCAAACTTGTCTGTACTTCACAGAAGTCAGTCTTTGGATGAGTAGGAAAACATCATGCACAAAAAAAATAAATGGAAAAAAAAAGTTGACATATGTCAACTGTCCCAGTGTGAGTAGCAGGAGAGCAGTGAGGAGCGTTGGAGGGTTTAAACAGGGTGAAGCTTTTAGGAGTCAGAAAGGTGAGGGAATCTATCGAGACAGCAAGTGAAACAAACAAGGGGGGAGGACTTTTCTTTTGTTTTTACAGAAAATGGAGCAAGTGGGTCAGAAAACAAACCAGGGATTTTAGTGCATCACTGTGTGGAGCAAGAAGAGGACGGTTAGGCTGATTAGAGTGATTTTAGCATTACCTGAAAATGCCCCTGTACCACCTACAGCTGCCCTCTCTTTGGGCAAGATAAGCAGGGTGGGTGGCGGGGTGAGGCTAATCGAAAGATCAACCACACCATGATCCAAAGGTGGCATGAAATGGTTCATCTTCTGGGGCTCTGTCGTCTCATGGAAAATGTGAGGTGGTCTTGTGGTTCTTGGGCTCCAGGTGTGTTTGGGCACATGTGTTGGAGTAGTCGTGGTAGGGGCAGAAGACGTAGACTTGGTACTCCTTGGGGTCTCTGACACTGACAAGAGGGGGGGTTTCTGACTAACCTTTTTGCTGTTTAGATGCTCTTGAGGTCCAGATGTGGTAGTCAACAGACTCCACATAGATGTTTGAGAAATGAGAGGAACGATGGTAAAGTCCTCAAGAGTTGGTTCAACATTAGTTTCCTCTTCAAAATCAAGAGTTGGAGAAACTTTATGTTCATCAGTCACTAACGTTGGAGTTACTTTGGATTCTTCTTCAGGGACACCAGAGAAAATATTAGTTTCCTCTGAATTTGGGACATTGGCTTCTTCCTCCAGGAAAGTTTTTGGGGTAGCTTTGGCTTTTCCATAAATCAGGGTGGGATCAACTTTAGCTTCTTCTGTAACAGTTGAGATAACATTCAGTTCAATTGAGTCAACTTTAGCTTTATCTTGAACAATAACTTTTGGGGTTATTTTAACTTCATCTTCAGTGACAACTCTGGTTTCAAGGACCAGAGTTGGAGCAACTTTGGGTTCTTCTGCAACAGCGGGGTCAACATTAGCTTCTTCGTCAATAATCAGAGTTGGGGTAACTATGGCTTCTTCTTCTTCAAGAACACCTTTTGGGGTTACTTTAACTGCTTCTTCTTCCACAACCAGAACTGGCGCAACTTTCACTTCATCAAGGATCAAAGTTGGGCTAACTTTAGCTTCTTCTTCTTGGAAAGTAGTTGGGTCAACATTAGCTTCTTCCTCAATAATCAGAGTTGGGGTAACTATGGCTTCTTCTTCTTCAAGAACACCTTTTGGGGTTACTTTAACTGCTTCTTCTTCCACAACCAGAACTGGCGCAACTTTCACTTCATCAAGGACCAAAGTTGGGCTAACTTTAGTCTCTTCTTTTTGGAAAGTAGTTGGGTCAACATTAGCTTCTTCCTCAATAACCAGAGTTGACGTAACTTTAGATTCTTCTGCAACATTTGGGTCAACTTTATTTTCTCCATCAAAAACCAAGGTTGGTATACTTTTAGCTTCATCTTCTTCATCTATTTCTTCTTCAAGAACAGCTGTTGGGGTTACTTTAGCTTCTTCTGCTTCAATAACCAGAACTGGGACAACTTTCACTTCTTTAAGGATCAAAGTTGGACTAACTTTAGTTTCTTCTTTCAGAAAAGCTGTTGGATCAACCTTAGTTTTTTCCTCAAGTACCAGAGTTGGGGTAACAGTTTCCCCAAGAACAGTTGTTGGGGTTACTTTAGGTCCTTCTTCAACAACCAGGGATGGGACATCTCTATGTTTGTCAAGACCTAATGTCGGGCTAACTTTAGTTTCTTCTGCCAGGAGAACAGTTGGTGTAACTTTGGTTTCTCCTTCAAGAAGTGTTGGGGCAACTTTGGTTTCTTTTTCAGTGCTTTGGTCACCTGTTTCTTCTTCTATAACCAGAACAGTTGAGGGGATGGTAGCCTCTTTTTCAATTGAAATGGACTTGTTAACGTTCTCGCCAGGAGTCAGGGAAATGTCTTCTTGAAAGAAGGAAGTAGCTGTTTCAAGGCCATATCCGCTTGCCTCATCATAAAAGTTGGTTGTGCCAACAGGTACTTCATAACCTAATGTTTGATACTGTTCTGTTGCAAATTTATATGGTGAATGAGAGTTATTCATGTCCTCTGGAGATTCAGTTATAGGCAAACTTATGTCCGAAACTACCTGAGTAGGAGGCTGAGTTGCATCGACCTGTTTTTCTTCAATGTCTTCTAAGCTTGTACTTCCCTCCTGTCTAGAAATAGTGAGCTCCCACAAGTCTGGTGTCGTGGAGAGGATTTCAAAGCCCAATTTGTCAGCATGGCGTGACACAGAAGAGAGGGTTGGACCGGGAGCTGTTCTCTGGGGTGTGGTGGGAGCTCTGCTTGCCACCGCAGAGCCCAGCGGTTGAGCGGTTAATCCAGCAGTGGAGGACTGAGACGTTGAGATGAAGGTGACCACTTCCTTTTCAGATTCTTTCTCTGGAACAGAGCATAAAACAGTTACGGGTTTACCGTATGAGAATTTATAGAGAGTATATATTATCTGATCTAAATATCAAGTTAGGAAAGCAGAAACACTGGAAACTGACAAACTTCTACACAAAAGTCTTTAAATTGCTTAAAAGCGGTTTAGTCTTTGCAAAATAAACATTTTTTCCAGCTCAAGTCCACCAGCTGAGATTCTGACATTTCAAAATGCTAACGGAGAAAAGTTTGAATCTGGCTTAATGTTTAATAATATCAACCCAACCCCTCATAGACGCATATAAATACTAACAACTGGCACAAAAACCCAAATGGATATACAATTATTGCAGATATACTGTAATATCACTTTTGAGCTGTATTGGATATTGTAAGAACAAAACTGACCTAATGTTGCTAAATGTTAAACATTAACCAATAATTACACACTTTTTTTGACAAATAAATTGGAAAAACATTTCAATCCTGAATCAAATTTATTGTTTTGAACATAGTAAGAAACTTAAGCAGACATGTCTGAAAAAATCCATCTCATATGAGATAGAAACACAAGCACTGGTTTTAAAAAACAACAACAACAAACTACAAACATCCACAAACCAGTAGTGCTTGAATTCAATTTAGACAATTTGACAAATCTGCCCTTTTCCAAATGTCTGTGCGATTTATGAAATCTCTAAAATGTTAAAATTCACTGCCAATTTGCTCTGATTTTTAGCCTAGACATCTTTAGATAATTCTTCAAATTAATTTAGACATATTCTTAGGTGATTGGCTTTCATCCTGCAGCTTTAGGATGTCTTGTCTTATTGAAAAACCCTTTAAGCCTGATGTTGAGACAGGTGTTTAAACTGTGAAATTGGTTCACAAGAAGTTGCTTTAATGTTTCCAAAACAACCTCTCAACTTTTTTTTTCTCAAATACTTATGGTTTAATAGATATTTAAACATTAATTGTCCTCTAAACGTTTTAAGGAGAAGAAAACGCTACATAAAGCACATCTACAGTCTCAAACATAATGTCATATCTGGGCACAATCGAGCTCATGATTTAACTTTACACATTGCTTTGTGTTGTATCGACATAATGCCATGCACAATGCTACATTATGATGATACAAGGGGTAAATGTGTTGACCAAAGACTATTTCATACTCATAAGGGTATCCCTACCTTGGGGAATATCTCCAGATGCATCCACTGGAGTCCAGGTTGAGTAGGTCTCACTGGCTGACTCAGCCGTTGGAGTTTCTTGTGTGGGGGGAGTTCCTTTATCTTGGGAAGCCTGAGTCGTGACCGAGATCTGCGCAGGATCTTCTGAAGCTGGATCTTCCAACTTTACCTGAGTCAATGAACTGACTGCCAGAGTGGTCCCCTCCCAAAACCCTCCCTCTGCATCTACGTCCGTACGGTTGTTCTGTGCCTCGCTGTGATTGGTGTGAGATCTGTCAAACATCAGACCGGTCTCATGACTTTCCTGGTACGGCTTTGCCTCTTCGATTGACTGTAGAGACTCAGTAGAGTTTGTGTCTGGGACTGTTTGGCTCTCTAGTTGGGGTTGGTATGTGCTTCTCTCTAATTCAGACAGATGAAAGGTGAAGCTCAGGTTCTGGTTGAACTCTGTCCCATTGTAATCACCTGAAAGACTTGTTGTGTTTTGTGTTGAATCATGGATGTCTGTGGTGTTGATAGTGCTATTAATTGATTCTGGAAGAAGCTCAGGGTCATAACTTATTTCCACACTTTCATTACGTGGCTGATGGAGGTCCAATGCAGGAGTTGTGCTGCGGAAAGATCCCGTTCTTTCTGAAGTAACTGTCTGGTTTGTATCGACTGGGTATTCTGTAGCAAAAGAGTCAGGCAAAAGGGGTAAAGATTCAAGTTCGCTTTGTGCTTCTCGTTCCACTTGCTTCTCTAGTTGATTAAGATGAATTTCTTGATCTCTTTCCAGTAGAATAACCACATTTTGTTCCAAGTCTTCAGCTTCTGTGAACAGGTGGTCCACTGGAGAGTCAGTAGAAGTGTCCATGTGTCCTGTTGAGGACAGATAAGCAATTAAAAGTTCGCTTTCAGATTAAAAGCAACAACTTCTTTAGCCTGGTTCATCCCAAACATATCAAAGGCGTCACTTTATTGTATGACGTATTTGAAGACACCCACCTTTGAAACAATAAACATCATGAAGGCTAGACGGCTCGGGGAAACCGGTCTGGTTGCTGAAGCGGTAGAGTGTTTTGACGCCTGCATGAGGGCCACCACAGCGCTCTCTAGGGGTTACGATGGGGTAGCGCACGCTGCCGTCAGACAGCCAGCCAGGACTGCAGCGGTCCAGCCCTTCGCTCCACGCTGAGTACAGCTGTGCGGTTGTTGCCAGCTGTGCCCCCGCAGCTCGACAATATGATTGAGCGTCATCAAAAGATAACTGCTGCGGGACAGGGTCATAGAAAACTTTCCCTAAAAAAAAAGGCAAACACATTTCCATCGTTTACTTGTGTTGAATGTTTAATCCACTCCATACAGTTCTAGAGAAAAATGTCTTGTTGCTAATGTAGGAGCAGACTTTCTTGTAATTTTAAAAGTGAACAATAGTTCCTCAGGCTTTGGCTGACTTTTGTTTTTAGCAGCGAGCATAGTGTGTTTAAAAATTGAAGAAAACAAGCTGGCGGAGGACAAAAGAAGGCGGGTCTGGCCAAAAACTATACAAAACAGTATATAACGGTATCTGCAAGTCAGGTAGCTACAAATCAAGAATAAAATCCAACAAAGGATCTGGCACAGACATCAAGAGACTCAACACCTTCTGATGGCTCATCTATAGTTAAAGATTTTATAATGACTTTTGCTTTTTCTTTGCAAATTTTCAGTCCATCGCAAAACCATTCTCCAATGATTTTTGTTCATTTTAATTAAGCCACATTACTCAGAAATGTGAATCATTCAGACTTAAAAAGGCTCCTAAGCTAAGGTAAGGTAAAGCCCTGTTGTGTTGATATACAGATGGCATACAGTATATACAAAGAACAGTTTAACTTTGATTTTTTTGGTTACTGTGCCGTAATTAAATAATGTTTTTATATTTTTGTGGTAACGTATGTGAAAAATGCCAAAGGGTACTCAGTATTTAGGTAAAAAAAATATGGTAATGTCATGATGCCATGTATTTTGAGTTTTTATCTGAGTTTTTTGTCCGATTCTTACTAGTGTTGCACCGATACCGATACCAGTATCGAACGGGGCTCCAATCCAGCACTAAAATGGTGGTATCGGTATCGGCGAGTACCAACAAATAGGGCACCGCTACCATTTTGATGTTTGTATGTCACTTGAACGCAGCCTTCTCTCTTCCCGACTAGTATTATACATGTTATATAAGTTCATGAAAGTTGCACTATTTTGGCATTTGAGAGCCAAAACTCAGGGTTTAAAAGAGATTATTCAATTATTAATGTAATTTTACTGTCTTACTGTTGCACTACTATTATACATGTTATAATTTCATGAATGATGCACTATTTTGGCCTTTGAGAGCCAAAAGTTTATTCAACTATTGTCCCACATTGCAGGTAGGCAATAAAAAGTTCTACTACCCTAAGTAGTATGCAGTTCTTCATATATACACACACACACATCAATTTCAAACAGATGGTATCGGTATTGGCCAATACTGCACAGCCAGGTATCGGGTATTGGTATCGGGGCCAAAAAATGGCATCGGCGCAACACTAATTCTTATATTTTGAGTTATCTCTGTGTTTTTGATATATCACTCTGTCTTCCAGGTGTTTATTGTTGTTTATCTGTTGCTCAATTTTTTCCATGTTTATTTATCTGTTATTCCCCTTTGTCTTGTATTCTTTCCACTGCTGTGTTTCAATAAACTGTTTCTCTTAGCTTAATACACTTACGCTCCACTAAGCTTAACCACTAATCACCTTCCCTAACATTTATATGGCGGCCAGTTTTGCTTACTCCTTGTCAGATCCGCCTGTTTCCAAGCCCCTTCTCCGTTGTTTTCCTCATGTTTACCCCATTGTTGTGGTTTCCTCTATGTCCCTATAAGTTTAGCTTAAAAATAGCCTTTATTATAAGACTATTATTCTGTCCACATTTTGGTCAGACTCCAGCTCAACAAGTTACAAGTTTGCATATTTAAGCAATAGCAGAGTATTTTCCAGAGAGCAACAGAAGCTCGATGATTTATTTCAAAACTAGTTTATTTTGTGTGTACAATCTTTCTTCAGTTGGAGCACTGTTTTTGCCTCAGTTTCAACCATATGGACAAATTAAATCAGATTAAATAACTGGTTAGTGTGTTTAGGACCAACCCGGGAACCATGGAAATTTAAGACATCATGAACCAGAAGATCCGGGAACACCAGTGTCACGGTCCACAGTGAAGCCAATTTAACATCACCATGGATTGATAGAGGATGCTGACCAGGAGAGAAGCACCTACTCCCAAACTGACACCTTCTAAGCTTCAGTAAACTGTACAGCAGCCCAAAAATTGTATGCATAATGTCAATCATGTATGGATTAGAGAGAATCCACAATAAATTCAGACTGGGTTTTTTTTTATAAATTAAAGCTTCTACCATGGAAAAGACTGGTTCATCAACAGACTAAAATTATTAATGTATTAATGTCCATGTTGAGGTTGTATTAACTCTGCACCAGCTCTGTATTAGCTGTGAACCCGGAAAAGAGCTTCTGAAAGCCTGAGGAACTTCTGATCAATACCACATCAAACGAGTGCAAGAAAGTCTGAGTCCTTGGAAGTAAACTAATAAAATGAAGATTTAGACAAGGGTATTGCAAAGTAATGTATAAGTATGAAGGTCATGTGACAAACTGGAATAGGCAACAATGAGATAACCTGTTCTGTTCTGATGTTATGTTGCATATAGCTATTAAAAAACTAAATAAGGAATTACACATTTACTCGCTGTATTATCATAAAAAAACTCACGATCATAGTAAATAACCTATAAGATGTTGCTATGTATGTATTGCAAAAAAATAATATAGAAATGGTGTAGATAAATCATAGTAGACAGTGGAGACCAGATATTTGCATACTCCGTACAAAAATACATATTCCATCCACTGTCTTGACATCAAACCAGGCTAAACTAAAACCAGGTCTTAAAAACGGAGAAAAAAACGACCATAAGATGATGTCATGGCTCCTTGAAGTTAAGATCGGTTAATTCAGATGCACTGCATCAAATTTGGCATGTGATAAAAGTAATTTGTTTATTTTAAGGCAACCCGTACAATACAATGTTCTCTTGTGTGACATCATATGGTAAAGAAATTATTAAAAAAATATATCAGACAGTATATCCTGGATACAATACCAAGATTCCTGAAGATACTGAGCGTATCTGTTCAAACAGATATATATGTATTATAAAACCATGGAGATGTTTGGGCATGATATTGTTCAGGAAGAAGACTGGTATTATGAGATAAATGTTTGTTGGTGTGAAAAATGCGTAAGCCTTTAGACTGTGTGAGGATGTAGTCTGACGTAGTTAAGAGATTTTCAGTACACACAGTGGAACTAGTCCTGTATTGACATTGGCTGAAAGGCAACTCAGGGATGAAGAACCCATTACTCAAAAGGCAACATAGTTTAGAAATACACTTAATGACAAATGCCTTAATCTTTGGAGGCATGCCTCGTGGTTTGATAAAGGTAAGACTGTTTTGGCCATAATGACTATTTGGACCAAAGAAGCTAACCAGTCTGAGAGCATCAATCCAGCTGTGGGGATGTTTCACTACAAGAGGGCTTGGTGCACTTCACAAAATAGATGTTATCATGAGGAAAGGACATTATGTAAAAAAAAAAAAAAGACATCTAAAGAAATCAATCAGGAAGTTGCAGTTTGGCGACAGATTGGTCTTCCAATGACCATTATTGTACCACCCAATTAGTTACTAAGTAGCAAAGGACAATTAAGTCAATGTTTTGGCATTGTGAAAGTTTGTGGGCAGAGCTAAGGAGGTATTCGTGGGCATAGCTGGCTTCTAATCAGACTCAATTATGCCCGCGTCTGTCAAGAGAAAAGGGCCAAAAATCCACCAAGTCACACAGGGAAAAAGGTTATCCTCTGAAATACTATGTAAATGTTTATAAACTTCCCAATTTGAAAAATTATTTCACATATAACTCTAGCATTTAGTAAATCATCGTCAATTTGCTAACCTGAGTTGACCCCCAAGACAGAAAACGTTTAGTCGGTTTAACGCCAGACAGTGAGAAAAAGTTGGCAGTTCACTCACATATCTAGTTTCAACTGCATTTGTATGCATATCATACATTATTACATTTGATATTATTATATTTCATACCTTCAATTTGTTCTATGTAGCAATAAACATCAAAGAGATCATCAGGATCCATCGTTCCATAGTTCCTCACTCCTGGTTGCCCATCCATGTCTCCGTAACAGCCTTCACGGGGCACTTGGATTGGATACCTGCATCAGTTAAGAAAAATGCTTTCTGAAATTGAAATAACCTCTGAGCAACCTGGAAATTAATGCATGTTTGACAAATTAAACAACAAATCCAGTATTCATAAACATTTCAAGGCTTTAAAGCAGCGATTTGTGGAATTTTGCATCAAACAAAAAAAAGAAAAAAGAATGGCAAATCACCTGACAGATTGGTCTGCCAGCCAGCCTGCATCACACTGCTCATATCCATCAAAATAAGCTGCAAGCAGCTGGTCGGGTGTGGCGACCTGTGCACCGATGCCTTCACAAGCCCTCTGGGCCTGCTGGAAGGAGAAGGAATACCGACCCAAAGCATCTCTATAGTGGAACACCACCCCTAAACACATCCAAACATGCACACGTTTACACAATCAGATATACTGGATGGAAAGGTTTGTTTTTAACCACGTAACAACATTATCGTGCAGCCCTGGTGCATGGTGTTTATCAAATTTTGCAGTAGCATCTCTCTGCTTTTTCAAAATGTCCAGAATGCACCAAGCAAAAAACTCAAATAGGCATTAAAAAAAAAATCCCAGTGCTACCTTTGACCTGCACTTGTACGACTTTCATGGCATCTTCCAGTCCCTGCTGCACCTCGCAGCGGTAGTAGCCGGAGTCACTGTGGCGCAGATCCCCCAACCACAGGGACACATCTTCGGTGGAGGAGGTGTAGTTGAGCAGTGCCGCGCGGTCTCGGTACGCCTCGTTGATCTTCACCCTTGAGCTTCGCGCTACCAAGATCTCTGTCTCAACCTCGCCAGACACCACCGTCCACTTCACCCGTGGCACCACGGAGGGGGACAAGGAGGAGGTGGAGGACAGAGACACCAGGCATGGGATAGAAATGGAGCTACCCAGAGGTGTAAGAATTGGACCTGAGACGGGGATGTTCAGTTGCAGCTGCTGCACGTCATCTGATGAAAATAGAGAGGGGAAAAAAACAAAGAGGCCTGGAGAAATTGGCAAAATATTCATCTAGACCTAAAAATGAGGACTAGCTTTTAGAAAATCCAGGCATATATTTTGACCTGTTGAGAGTATTTATAACTTGCACTGTGAGCACAGACAAAGGGAAACATAGATTTACAGTTACTTTGCAAAAAATAAAAATTATTACACATCACAACAGGAGTCACCAACCTTTTTGAAACTGAGAGCTACTTCATCGGTGTTGTGTCATACGAAGGGCTACCAGTAGTGACCTGAACTAGAATAGTCAGAGTTCACCTCAACTTTATGTAAAATATTGGTTTGGAAAATGGATGAAGGAAATTGATGGATATATATATATATATATATATATATATATATATATATATATATATATATATATATATATATATATATTTATATCTGGAGCGTGTAACAAAAGTAATTTCCCTCTGGGATTATTAAAGTATCTCTGATTCTGATATTGTCATTTTTAAATCTGTATAAATGCAAGTGTGATTGAACAAGAAGAGTGACGGAATAAAATAAAGTTTTGGTGGTGGATTGTGTGTTTTATAGAACAGGCTTGTGGGCACTACACAGGTCGTCCTGGAGGGGGGATGGGGGGGGCGGTCGCTAGATGATTTGAAGCTAATGTGCCAAAAAGATTTAGTATTTCCTTATTTTTTAAACCAATAGAAACATATACCTTTACAAGATGCTGAACATTCCTCATTTTAATGCTGCAGTTTTTTGTAAGCGTTCTTATAAAAATACAACTTTTTTCTCGTAACATCGGGACTATATTCTCATAAAAACATCCCACCTACCTAAAGTGGTTTGTCAGTCTCTGGTGCTGCTATTTTTGAGCCACAGGCTAAAAAGTTTGGGAAACCCCTGATCTAGCCCAACCACCTGCATTCATAAGCTGCTGTAACTTCACAAAATGTGGCGAATCTTCATGGGGTTTTAATTTCTTTTGCGAGGCCTTTGTCATAACCGTGGACTTACCATGAGCAGATGGTGCCTGGATGGGGAAGGCCAGGGCAAGATGACAAACTGCACAGATGAGGGGAAGGATCTGGACATGTCTGTAAAGGTAAAATGATAAACACTGTAAGAAAAAATGTATCCACGTGTATCATAATGGACCTTTCCATTTACCAGTGACATGTAACCAAGGATAATGAAGGAAATTGATTTTGGATGCTGGAAGGCATGCGATTCGTTGGTTCAATTTAGTTCAACTCAAAAAGATTTTCATTTATCCTAAAGTGAAACTGAATAAGTTAAACATGCTCCATTGACTCAAAACTGATCTATTGGAGTGCTGAAGAGAACGCGAGTGCAGTACCCTCCACACATGCTTGTCAATGACTTAATTTGCTATTATTCTACATTTTGCTGTTTCGCCATTTATACATTTAGCCTCTTAAAGGTCTTATAGGGTTTTGTTAAAAAAGGGAATTCTGATAAGTGTTTATTTTTTGGTGTTTGTTTTCTTCACAGTGGTCCTGCAGTGGCTGTGAAGTGTGTTTGTCTAATGTTCTCATCCCCAAACCCCTCCTATTCCCTGTCGATCTCATCCACCTTCAATCTATCAACTCTGCTACTCACTCCATGAGCCGACCGGCTGATCTCCCATCCGGTGTCAGATCGTCTGTCTCGGTTGCAGTAATATGGGGGCATCTTTTCATTGTTCTTCTACTGCAGTGGTTTTCAATTCTGGTCCTCGGGACCCACTATCCTGCATGCTTTAGGTGTTTCCTTGCCTCTAAATAAACATGACTTAAATAAACTGGTGATAAACAGGCCTCTGCAGCTCTTGATGGGCTGCTGAGGAGGTAATGAAATCGTTTGATTCAGATGTGCTGGAGCAGACGCGTCTAAAACATGCAGGACAGTAGGTCCAGAGAACCAGGATTCTGAACCACTGTTTTAGTGAAAACTAATAACTTCATCTTTGTTTTATTCTGCCAATGTTTTGCCGTAGCTGGAGTTTACCACGCATCTACAGCAGAGAGCCCTCTGGATCGTCTTGTCTTCATTTTGGTTTAAAATGTCTATTACTCTTATTGTAAATACCTTAATCTACTTGCCTGATTGCCTTCCTTCACAAGGTTAACTAGAGAGAACAGCTGCCAAACCCAACAGGTAATGTGTATTCCTCAAATAATTCAAACACAAGATCCCCAAAGTTCAACAAACATTCCTCTAATCTCCTTCAAATACATCAAAGTGTGACAAAAGGTGAAAACAGAAGAAACCTGTAAGATGGCAAGTACTGTTTTCACAGCACTGCACACTGAATTAAAGGTCAGTCTTAAAAACTTTTCGAATATGGTTGAATGTTTTTATGCTCCTTCATTTGTTACGATTTCCTTGAATATGGTTTTACAGATTCTTCAATAGACCTGTTTTTATTTTGAGTATCTATGCAGAAAACTGAATGCACAACCTCAAAAAAACTCACCATGACCCCTTCATTTATCAACAATGGTAAAACGCTAACAATAAATTGGTTTGATGGGTCTGATTTAGATTGCTTGTTAGCATTTTAAGACTTTATTTTATTTATTTTGTTAACATTCTGTCTAGTTTTATTTTCTTTACCTTATTTTTTCATACAAAGGTGTAAAAAGCATATTTTATGGACACATTATTACTTCTTATCTAACCATATCTGATGTTAATATGTAAATAAGTGTATAACTAATGGAAATATGGGACTGTTGTTTTACACAACTATTTTGGCAGCAATGCCACATGCATCCAACTGCAACTGAATCATGTTAACCTTCTGGTTTAAAAAAAAAAAAAAGAATCAGAGTGATCTGAGCGAACCGTGGAGGCTTTTGTAAATCACGGGAGCCACTGAAAATAAATGAAAAGTAACTGAGAGCTCAACCATACAGCAGATTTTTTCTGGTTTCCAAAAGGAAATCGGTGCCACAGGCTTCTGACCTCAAGCTATTTATCACCTCCGTGAGCTAATGACACAGCGTCTCAGCCCGGCGGCATCCGTCCAGCCCTCTGTCACCAACCCGGGCCTGTTATTAACCCAGCAGGCATGACGGGACGTCTACAGTTAACTCATACTGGCAACCTCGGTAAGACCTGGAAATGTTCCTTCATTGTGGAAAAGCCGTGCTTCTGCGCCGTTTCTTTCAAACTGAGTTTATTAGCTATTTTGTATTCAGCCCAGCTCGTGTGTCGGCTTCTTCAAAGAGGTCAGTTTTAAACCTGAGCCTTGAAAGTAGAAGAAAGGTGTGACTGTTCTCCTGAATTTTTATAGATCTTTCTTCTGTATGTGACCATTTCATAAAACCTCACAGAAGAAAACCTAAAAAGAGGCCTATTGCTGAACTGGAGGGTTCAATTAGTCTAGACTCCACCTTAGACTTCCTGAAGAGAGATGTCTTCCAGAACTCTACCTATAGTGAGCAATAGGTCCTGCAAATCAGTGATGTGGAGATGTTGTGGAGACTCTCGGGTTTGGAGACTCACAAGGCTATGTGGATAAAGCCTGACGGTTAGTCGAGTGCTTGTGAATCCCGCCCAAACTTCTAAATACTGTTGTTTCACTTCTGCCAGCAGCTCTGCCATCCCAAGGAACTCAATAAGCCTTGGCAGGAGTTCAGCTTTGAAATTAAGCCACAGAAGGCCATTGTTTCGCTTTTTAGAGCCTTCAGATACAACATCATTTAATATCTTAGCTGCCATTCACACTTCCTCCAATTATTTAGGTCATAGTAGTCAAGTCACAGTGTTAATGGTTGCAAACGTCAGTGCATCAACATATTCATCTATCGAAAGTTGCGATTAAAATCCTGGAGCTAGCTCGACAATTTTGGCAAATTCATGAGGTGTTACTAGAACCTGAAGCCTGGGCAGACGTCTTCTTCTGCCTTCCCACACAAACCCTGACGATCTCCTTCTGCAACAAAACCTTCCACCCAGACATAGATAGAGGTTTCATGTATTGTAAATTTAGATTAACAGTGCTAATCACTAAGATACAATGCTTAACCCACTTAAAAAGCCAACTCCACAATCTTAATCATTGTTTAAAATTTTGTTAAAACCCTTTGTTAACAAAACCGCTCTCTCTCTCACACAGGAGCAACGCTGCATCTGTTCATGACATAAATAATTAATGATCATTCATGACAAGGAAGTTAAACAAGACATTCTTGATTCTCTTCTTAAAGCTTCTTTTATTTCAGTCCTTAAAAGTGCATAGTGCAAGACTGGAAGTTAAATATTTATTTTCTTTCCCTTTCATGCCCTTGTGATTGCCCGGCAAGTAAAATTAGTAATCCTCTATTTACGCAGTAGCCTCTATAGGCTGGATTAGTCAGTTCATGAGATAGTGATTCGGGCCGAATCCTCTGGGCGTGCACCTGCCTACTTTGTTAAATCTCTGCCGTAATCGATGCATTAGCTCGAGAACTCGGGGTGACTTCAATATTTATAGCTTTCTTATGTCAGAAGACATTACGACTCTGAATAAAAGAGCTGTGCAGTCGCATGGGAAGATGCTTTTCCTCTTCTCCCATGCGCTTGCACAACACTGGTGTCATTTCAACTTGTCACCAGAGGGGGCAGACGTCTGCAAAAACCCTGGAACTTAACGCTTTGCTCCTTTTAAAGGGGCCAAGTCACATATAATGACTACGAATTTCTACAGTAGCTCTCTCTGGTTGCACACAAAGGTTTTCCAATTAAATGATTGCGCCCTTATTATATTTTATTTCTGTATTTTACACTTAGTATTTGCTCTATTTGTTAGTAAACAAAGTCTTTTTTTAGACCAGAAAAATGATATTGGCAATGGAGCTGAGCGAGAAAGAGGTTAAGTAACACTAGCCCTGGAGGTCATGTGGGTCTTTGACCACGCCGAGCTGTCACTTTACTACGAGACCTTACAGGACGCTCTACTGACTCTTAGAGTAGCTGCATTAATTGTCGGCATCTTGCTTTCTGATTGCGCCGCGGTACTGCATAAACAATGTTTATGTCTGCTGATCACACCCGGCGCAAACTACTTTTCAGGCTCAGAAAGGACAAGTAAACACTATCAAGATGAACGCTTGGCATTTATCTTTTTGTTTGAAGATGGATACGTGTTTTTTTGTATGTTTTCTTTTTATGGTCGTTTTACGTGACTAGGCCCCTTTAAAGAGACATTTTATTCTGCTTAAATTGGTGTCTGCAACCCTAGCAGAGACAGAGCAACAACAAACCCAACCTGTTAGTAATGAGCATGGTGTCGTAGAGCAAATTAGTACTTGTGCATTGGTAAATTCACTTTAGAACAAACAATACTCCAAATATGTTTTTTTCCAGTCTGAAATAAACAGGGACCTGAAAAAAAAATTAGATCAAGTCCAAAACTGAAAGGTGAACGTTAGAGCCAAACCCCAAAAAGTAAATCTCAGTAAGGATTTACCCTCTTGAAAGAAACTGAAGTGTAAAAAGAGTTAATATAAAGTATACTCTCTGCATTTGTGTCAAACATTCTCGTTAAAATGAGTTGGCACAAACAGACCTCATTGACTTTTCTCAAATGAAATGAACCTCTCTTAAGGCAGCATAATTGCAGTCTGTTTTCCTGGCAGCTGGGCAGACTTCAAGGCTGGTATCACTATTAGTATTCTTGACAAGAAAACATCTCATAAAAGAGCAATGATGGAGCCAAGAGGACAGCTGCACACTGTGCTTTCCCTTCATACCGACTCCCGCACAAAAGGCTTCATGGAAAATTAAAGGACAGGGCACTGGCACACTCACCCACCGTTTCTCTTTTCTTTCTCTCACTCTTTTCATGGCTGCAAAAGGGGAAGTTTTTATAGCACTTAGGATCCCTGTGCACAAGGCTTTGTGGAGGAGAAACAGCAGCATTAAGACCCCGGACACTGATGCAAATGGGCTCACTGTTAGGCTCAAACGTCGGCCTGTGAATTCGGGTTTGACGACGGCGGAGAAAAATTGCGGTTGCTTGGTGTTGTGCCATCTTTAGCTCACATTTGCCACTGAAGGCTTGCAGCTCGTTCTTGTTTAAACGACAGTGACACTGAAGACAAGTCGAGCTGAAATCGATGCCACCCACTGCATTTAGGGTTTTGCAGACTGCAGCCAAAGCGTTATGCAGGCTCTTTCTCCTGTTGACAACAAATTAGCTCCAGGCTGTTGTCTTTAGAGCCTGAAAAGAATATAAGAAATATAGGATTGCTTTTAAATATAATAAGTATACTTGATGAAGGAACATAAAGATGGTGCTCACGCTGTTTTGCAAATGTTGCACAGTAGAGAATATCCCCCTGCATCTCATGGGTGGTCCTCTGCAGAGTTCTGCATCACTGTCAGTACAGGGAAACCTGGTCCCTCCCTCCCAACCAGCTAGCCAGAAAATGACTTCTGATCCCAATTCAGCCGGGTCAAACACGTCCGTTTGACTGATGTGCTGAGAGATCGGAGGACTGCTGAGCTAGAACAACACACGTCGTCTCCAAAGCACACTATAATTGAGCTTCTACGAGGTGTAAATCTAGACTTCAGGCTTTCTCTACTCTACTGATAAACCCAATCTACTTTAGATTTTCAATCCCAGGTTTATCACTTTTGATTGCCCTGAAATGACGTGCAACATAAAGATAGTTGCGCACGACAGCAGTAAAACTATACTGCAACATTTTTGCGCGCACAAAAGATTGATTTAAACATAAAACTATTGACTGAATCCTCACAGAAA
The DNA here is from genome assembly GCF_011125445.2 of Fundulus heteroclitus. Lineage (NCBI taxonomy): Eukaryota > Metazoa > Chordata > Actinopteri > Cyprinodontiformes > Fundulidae > Fundulus > Fundulus heteroclitus. The sequence continues at coordinate 17,992,551 of NC_046373.1, read as the reverse complement.
ACCTATTTCTCTGGCGGCTTTGAGGGTTTCTTACTCAAAGAAACAATACCATGGGTTGTTTGTGTGCTATTAACGCTTTAACAGAAAGAAATCTCACAGCTGTCTAAGCAAGTAGCAACGTGTTAAAACTTTAGTGGATTCACAAGTTTAGCGATTTTTAGAGCTTTTCAGCATTTGATTTACATTTTGAAAGGTTTTATTCTAACGGTGATTGCTTTATAGCCCTAATCTAGTAGTTGTGGTCCATAAATGTAAGCATGAAAAAACAAAACAACATACAAGTAAAGTAAGTAAAGTCACAAAGGCTTTCCTCCAGCAACAGAGAGGCGAGATAAGTGTGTCTTCAGCAATCCTGAGCAACGCTCTTTGAAAAAAAACGGAAAGATGAAAACAACACAATTTATATTAATTTTGATGCAAATCAAAATTAAATCTATTTCTTAAGTATTGATTATTTCAAAATACCAGTTCATTTGACAACCTTACAGGTTGGTAGTGGTAGGTAGTTGTTTTTTGGTCATAGAAGGTCTTCTGTTCAGTCCTCCTCTGGTTTTTTTATGTTTGTGTATTATGGCAAGATCTCTAATTGGCAACTAGATTTTCTCATTGGAGAGATTAGAAGTGTTTAAAAAAAAGTATCAGAGTAACCATTAGGCTGTCTACTGCTAAAATCCTGCAACACAATTACCCCTAACATGCAAGCATGCGAAGAACCAACTGTGTGTCCCCCACAAAGTACTTATTCAGTAGAAACTTTTATGTTTTAAGATAACTTCAAAAGGTCAGAAAATTATATGTCCTTTGACGTGCCGGAAATGAGCAACGGCCCTAAACGAAGTTAATTATCTGTGAGAGAAGTTAGAGTATTAAGTCGACACCATAACTCTGGCTTCTTGCATATTTCGCTTGCACATCTCCAAGAAAAAACCACCAGGATGTCTCCCCACAACATGACTGTGCCAGAAAGCCACCCACCATGATTCACCATCCAGTGGGTCTGGGAAAGCTTCAAACTATGTTTCCACTTATTTTCACTCCGGTACCTGATCATTTTGAGAGGAAGGTTTTCTGTTTATAAAGCCACTTAGCTCTGAACTATAATTCAATCAGGGTTTTTTTTTAAATGTCAAAAACGTCTTTTTTTCCTTCGTATGAGAAGAGAAATCTTCATTTGTCATTGCAATTGTACATTCCCATCAAATTTGTCTTCTGCTTTTAATCCCTTCCTTATGGGAGCAGTGGGCAGCGACTGGGGAGCAATCTGAGGCTAAGGGTCTTGCTCAGGGACCCATTAGTGGTAGTCTGCGGGGTTTGAACCGCGTACTTGCAGCCTTCTCAGAATGAAAAACCACAAGACCTTAAGCATGTCTGGAGAACTACTGCCTACGGACTAGTTTAAAATGCTGCAGAGAAAGCCTGACTTCTAGGAAGAAAAAGACTTAAAAAGATGGACAGTTCATCACTGACGAGTCTGAGTGTCATTGAATCAGTTTCAAGATCAGGTATTTTCAATCAACATTACCAGGAACTTACCAAGTAATACATTTTAGGTCAGTACTACAAACTATAAGGTCAAACGGGCTGATTTCAGCACCACCCAGTTAGTGCATTTTTCTGTGAATGGGGCAAGGTAAAGAAAATTGACAAAACAGGAAAAGTAGAAATTACCTGATAGAGATGGTTTAAGAAAATAAGCAGATACTCGTCATAAGTCCAATGCTGAGGTTCAAAGTTAAAAATTAGAACAAAACACCCATCAAACTTGCCCTTGTGAGTAGTTAAATTAAAAAAGGGTGCTGAATACATGTATAGCTGACCCTGAATGCTGTTCCACCATTACAAGCAAAGAAACAATATTATATTTGAATCATCCTGTCTACCAGTTTTGATGCATTTTATGTTTTAATGGTATTTTTTGAAGGGGTTGAGTTGCCTCGCATCTTAAGCTCAAGAATCCACTGGAACATTATATAATCAGAAGCTACCAAAACATGGCTGCATGACTGAGTTTGACCTCTGGCTCTCTGTATGTCCATTAGTGAAATTCACCTGTGCCCCGAGGTGAACTGAAGTAGAGAGATGAAATGAAATGATGTAGAGTCAGAGGTAAGCACTCAAGACTAAAAAGCAACTCCCCGGGCATATAATAACCTGTACATTTTGAATATGTCAGGAAGTTATGCAATTAAATTATAACATTTGCTTTGTTTGTTTTGCCTTTTTCTGGATAGAAAGTCAGATTAAACACTATAAAACACAGATCTCCACTGTTACAGAAATGGGTTAAAGTCAGCTTTTTATCCCTCATTTCTTAAACGCTGGCCTTAAAACTTTTCTTTTCAATAAAGCCTCTAGATTATTTTCTATTTTTCTACTGTATTCTGCTGTAGGCTTAGACTGCTTGACGACATATTGACTCTCTCTTCTCTGGACAGAACCAGTGGTAATGCTCTTGTTTTTGTGCTCTCTCTCTTTGTGTTTTTGTTTCTTTTATCAAAAGAAGGTAGTTCTGATCTCGGGTTTTTGTGTTTTATTATTCGTTTCCTTTTCGTCTGTTTAACCCACTTTGCAAGAGTAGACTGTGATCAATGTGAGTCTGCTTCTAATAAAACTGTTCTACATTAGCTCTTAAGATAAGGGGCAGCTGGGCTTCTTTAGATACATTTGGATTGAATTCAGGGCATAACCCCACCTCTTGGTCAATGACCGCTGGAGAGAGGTACCAGACCCCCCACCCACCCCCCCCCCCCCCACCCCCCACCCCCCCCACCCCCCGCAACCCTGCATGGTATGCAGGTCAAGATATATATTTGAGTGAATGTGATGATTTTGTGCAGTGATGCAGTTGGTAGCACTGTTACCTTGCAGTAAGAAGGTCCTGGGTTCAATATAAATATATAAAGCTATATAAAATCAATTGAATTAAAATGGGAAAATAAATTGACCAAAGTATTATGAGATGGTTTGCTGCTGTATTTCAACAGTACTTGGACCCAAAGTTTCAGCCTTTTACAATCCCACCTCTTCGGTGCTTCAGGTATTTTTTCTCCTTTCCATCCATTGTTTGCTTCGTGGATTTAACACATACATTGGAATATTGTTCATTCAACCACACACTGACTGCCACACTTGTTGTTTTTCAGCATTTTTTCTTCATAATTGATTTGAAAAATCAAAAACAGTTTTGTCATGACTCTTGAGAAAGGATGTGACAGTGTAATTGTGTTTATGTTGTCTCTAATAATAACATACTTTGTACCAAGATGGTGATTCTTAGAGCCTTAAGCAGAAGAAATGGCAAACACGAACAGCAGGCAGATGTTGCATCTATCAGGTCCATTGCCAGGTCTCTGCTGTATTGTTTCCTATCAATAAAAGACTTGACTTTTATCTACTGCTATGCTGTCATGAGAGATAAAATAAGGACACCCTATTCAGTTCTAAATTTCAGAAACAAGTTCTGCAACTGAAATAATTCAAGAATAGCTCTTCAATTATTGGATCTAAATGCAACTATTTGATACCAGTTTATAGGTAAGACATATAATATTATTTCTCCAGTGAAACCACTATCACAATTGTCAGTATGTATGACTTTTTCTAAATAAACGGTGAAAAACACTGTGAAAGTCCTTTCCAAAACCTAGGAGACACCTGAGAATTGTCTTCTTTACTATAAATGCAGCAAATTTGGACTGAATCCGTTTAAGCCTATTTGATCCACAAAGGTTTTATTTGCCATTGTGCCAGGCGGAGCTGCCATGTTGGCACAGTTCAGGCAAATGTGCCAAAACTGTGCCAGATGTGTGTTTCACCTCATAAAAGGTAATCTAGTCAAATAAAAGTAGGACTCCTTCTGCATTTGACAAAGCCTTTGGTCACGACATCTACGCTGTACATCATCAACCGGTTTGGGAGCAGTTCATAAAACCAACTGTGCATGAAGCATGGAAGTCATAAAAGTGACTGCTACCATTTATATGACCAACGTTACGTACGGAAATAGTGTCCCCTGACAATGTCGGGGAAAAATGTACAATCGGTTGTTGGAAAGGTTTAACTTTCTAGTTTCCAAGGACACTAACCAGGAGAGGCAGAGCGAGAACATAGTTGTGTCCTGAAGCATGTTTCCGGAAGATTCTGCCATGTTTGATGTACCTTTAAGTGGCATCCTCTGTGTTTAAAGCGCTCATTTATCAAAAAGTTATCAACAAAAATGCATTTTCCAGTGGACGAAAACCTGGGCCACCGTTTCCTCCAATAGCTAGTCTTAACCTCTTTGGTTAAAACAATCTGATGAAAGTTTGTCTCTCTTCTTACTTTTGTTTTTGAGATGTTTGAAGAGTTTTGGGTTTTTTACATGTCATTTAACACCTTCTCAATGAAGCTACAGATGATCTCAGATTTTTCCTCAGATGTACCCCCTTATACATAGTAAACCTCATGGTGGATCATGTGGCCAAACCGTGGTGCAGCAGAGCATCCCCAAACCATGACACCTCCACCTCCATGCTTCACAGTTGGTATGAGGGTGACTACCTTGAATACTATATACGGTTTAACTCAAAGATATCCTCTGTTTTTGGGTCCAAATAATTCAGTACAAGACTCATCTATCCAAAGAACCTTATTTCAGAAGTCCTGGTCTTTGTCTACATACTTTCTGGCAAAATTCTGTCTGTCCTTCATGTTTTTACTTCTCAGAAGGTAAAGGTTTAACGCGTCTCAATGAAGGTTTAACGCGTCCAGACTCTTTGTGATTGTGAGGGCATGCACTTTGATATCAACTACAGAAATAGCCGTGCGTGTAATTTTAGATATCGTCACTTGGAGTAAATCTTACGGGTGTCCAGATTAATGTCTTACTCTAAATGTCATTTTTCAATTGCATTTTCAGGAGGTTTTGAAATAGATTTTCTTCCGTTTAATGTATACACCCTGAAGTAGTCAAGAGTGTGCAATTTATATATATATATATATATATATATATATATATATATATATATATATATATATATATATATATATATATATATATATATGCTTCACACTTCTCCAATTACCTGCCTTGATCAATTTGTGTTGCGCATCTATTCAGTAAGCGGTTCCAATGAAGTTCAAAGAGAAAGCAGCCACAGTCCAACTTTGAAAGTCCCCTTCAGAGTCAGATTAAATGCTGATAAAGTCCACTTAAAAACGCCAGAAAGCCAGTTTGCATTGAAGCAAAGTTTAAAGAAATGAGAGCTGGTTTGAAACTTTTGCACAGTAATGCACCTCACAGCTGAGCGCAGCTGAAATTAACTCCGCGCTGTTATAACGCAAAGCATCAAGGAGAACGATCTTTCCACCTGGCATGAAATCAAATGTCGACTTATTAAGTCATTACATTTAGCGACTCAAAAGCCTACCTGGTTGTTGTCAGCAGCATTTCAGCTGAAGCAGGACGGTCCGACTTCTCGCTACAAGTATGTCCCGTCAGCTCCTCTCTGCGTGCTGCAGTGCGACTGTCCGGTCAGGAGGGGGGGAGGAAAGCGGCTGGATGCTGTGCGCAGGTAGATGCAAGCTGGAGCTGCAGCCGTGCACCGACAGGCTCGGAGGCTCGGGGAGAAAGGAGGGAGATGGGAGAAAGCGACGCCACAAATGAAACCATGAACTGCCCACTCCCTCCATCCCTGCCCATCCAGCAGCCGGAGTGGAGGTGACGCAGGCTGGCCAGAGGAGGAGGAGGAGGAGGAGGGGGGCTGGGAGGAAGGGCATCCACGGAAACTGATGTTTTAGAGTACAATGTTCATGAAACTACCCAACCATATAGGTTAGCGCAAGGAGATGGACGAACCAGGGCAAGTCGCTGCAGGTAAACTGATAGTGCAGCATCCGTCACCTGCACACCTGAACACCAATGAAGAAGGTGCATAGGTTTTCCTAAATTAAATAAACATGCTTCCAATGGCTAAAAAGAACAAAAGAATGTGGTAATAATAATGAAAAATAAAATAAAAAGCATAAGCACCGTTATATTTCAGATTTGTTTAAATCTATGTTCACAGCTTCTCGTAAATCCCTGTAATATAATAGATACTAAGACACTCTTCCCAATTACCCAAAAGGTTACACTAATAGGACTCAGAACATTTAAAAGAGACATAAAATGTTTTATTTTTTTTCCCTGTTATGAAATCAGCACTCAATCGGACTCAACGAAGCTGAAACCCACAGGGTCCAGAGTAGTATCATGAACTTGTACCCGAATTTTAATATGCACATATTTTCTATTACTGAAGTAGCCTACTAGGACCTGATAACATTGCCAGAATAAAGGGTTTCAAATCTAAAAGGGACACGGTAAATCTGGTGCTTGCTTTTATTTTCAGTAGGTTAGATTATTGTAATGATGTCTGTGAAAAATTAGTGGCTGCAGATCATCCCAAAATGCTGCTGCTGAGTCCTGACCAACAGGAAAAATAGATCATGTCACACTAGTCCTTCAATCCGTGCACACTCATTGATTTGTAAAAATAAATAAAATAAAAAGTAAAAATTTGTTGACGATCTAGCCTCCTTTTTTTCAAATGAAATACGGATATAGTAAAAACATTTGTGCGTGAGACTTCTGGTGAGGAACTTCCTGTCACTGGCTAGCTAACTCATACATCACTGCAGCGGCTAACACTTCTTGGATCTAAATTCATTTCAGTGTTACTGGGCTGATGTGTACTTTTTTGTTGTTTTTTCAGTTTCTTTTGTTGCGTTCCAATTACCTTGGAAGTCGTAACTTGGAGCTGGGAATTGTGTAACACCCGAGTTAACATCTTTCTGGTTATTGCAATCAGAGAAGTTCCAAAAAAAAAATGTATGGAAAAGATTTGGAAAAGATTTGTTTTGTTCATAGTAGTTCTTACAAAGGTTGTTTAAAGCTGTATTTTCCACATGCTAACACCAGTTTTAATTTATTTGGTTCAGAGATGCAGACGTTACGTGTAACATTGATTTTAGACACATTCTTACAACTGTATAAAATAAACATGTTGTCATCAAAGGTTACTTTTGTTGATGCGAAGAGTTGCCATATTGGATTGGAACATCAGCCTTAAAAAAATGTCTGGGACTTTCCGAGGGGAACGTATGACTTTAGGGGCTGTTCCAGTTGAGTTCTTCCAAGTCGGAAGTCAGAATTTACATACATACATGCAGAATTTCTCCTGCTCCGCTTCATTTTTCATCCTGCCAGCTGCTATACATCTCCTCTGATTGCCCTAGCTGTTCCTCATTTCTCCTGATTCGTTTTTCCTGTTTGCCTGTCATTTGTCCACCCTGAGAATATCTTCTCTGTAGTTCTCTCTGTTTCTCGTTGGCTTCTTTCGTTTGGTTTCCTTCTCCCTGCTACTCCTTTATTTTCTCCATGCCCGATGTTCCATGAGCCCATTTGTAAGTTCGTTTCTGAGTCGTTAAAATTTTAGATTTTCATCACAGGGCCTTCAACGTCCTGTCTGTATTTTGGTTCTGCTAAAACCTCACAGTTAATGACAAGACATGGACCAGGTTGACACCTCCAGATCATTAGAGACCTGTTTGTCCAGTGTCACCACAGCATTTTATTTCTGCTGCCACACTGAGGACCAAACGGCATGAAAATGTGAGATGTGAAGAAAATGTTTGCTTCCCTGAATCTGGACTGAAACATGATTGTTTACAGCATCTTACCCATAAAGGTCAAAGATTATTTTTACACGTTAATTTTCATCATTTGCACTTTAAAGTTTTTTCTATTAATGGGTTTTGTGTTTTTAAGGTGGATCTCTCGCTTTCACTCCATTACTTTCCGGGATAGCAATTTGAAATACCCAATTTATGAACGGCGCCTTGCCTTGGGACATTTTTTTTCTTGCTTTTATAAGTTATTTAGACACATCAACCGCGATGACACCAACATTATAGTTTTCTCAATGGACCTGTTCAGACACTAAAACACCACTTATTAACCATGCAAATAGGGCAGTGAATAGTAATAGCACTTAAAATATGCGAGTCTGAACAAAATCTCAATATATTAGATTGGGGAGTTTCACAACGAGGGGGCAACATATGAGAGTTTGATGCGTTTTGCCTAATTCTGATTGAACAGATGGAAAGCCAAGGGTTAAGAAGTCCTGAGAACACAAGCTATAACTTCACTGTTAACGAGATACAAAAGGGGACAAGTATGATCGCAACTGAAATTGAAAGAAAGGTCAAACTGGTAAGTAGTGTCAGATTTAATGTATATAACCCTCTATCACAGCCAGGGCAAAAGTGGAAGTAAGTTAATGACTGATGTTATTGTGTGCCTTGTAAAAGTGTTTTGACGTTACAACCAAAAAACTTCAATACGTTTAAACCAACACAAAGTAGGGTATCATTGTGCAGTTTAACTAAAAGGATACATGAGTTTATATTTTCATTTACAAATTAAAATCTGAAAGGTGTGGCTTGCATTTGTATTCAGCCCCATTTACTCTTGATACCCTCCCCCCCAAAAAGAAATCCTATGCAACCAATTCCCTTCAGGATTCACATGTGTGTAACTGAATCTACACATTTAGAGCATAAATGCAGCTGTGCTGTGAATGCCTCAGAGGTTTGTTATAGAACATTAGTCAACAAACAGCATCACGAAGACCAGGAATAAAGAGCAGGAAGATCTCTGACTAAAATGTGTGCTAAAGGAGGGATCTGTAATGCCGGGCAGTGGTCACGGGTCATGGATTTGGAAAACACTGGTTTAGGAAATCAAAGACCACAAGAAACAAGAGCACACCCAACCACAATGTTTAAAGAACCACAAAACAGAACATGACCAAGATCAGAAATAACCCAAACCATATGAAACTGGTGACTTTCTGTAGAGTATAGCTGTGGTCTAACCTCCTGACCTGAGACTAAATTTCCATTTCGAGGAAAACAAACTCCTGCAAAAATGTATGAACAAAGGAAACGTCTCGGCGTTATTCAGCTGATTTTGCAGCTTTTTACTTTTACAAATTACATACAGCACGTTTTCAGGGTTTGAATTGTTTGTCTGCTGTGTCATCCAGGATGTTTGCATTGCATTAAATACATAGTAAAAAATAAGATGTGGGAAGCGAGCAGCTCTCTGCGGACAGTGAATGGTGCTTTGTGGAGGATGTACTGGGACTCAGCCGCATCTCTGCACACCTGAGGAATCTCACACCCAGGTAACAGTCTGGGAAGGAAATGTCGGAGCTCAAAGAGCAGGCGGAGATCAGAGGTCTTGCTTACGACTTGGACCAGCTGTCACAGTGACCTAGATTGACTCCACAGGCAGCAGAATAATATCATACTGACCATACTATCATACTTCTTTACAAAACTTGAAGACAAACCTAAGATTTTTATAAGAAAATTTAGTATATTTGTAACATTGCTTCTGGTTATTCTTTACATCCTGCACTGTGGCTTCAACAAGATAAACACACTTCTGTACTTTCTGGTACCTTACTTCATGATGAAAAGGTTTCCTTGTTTCTGCTTTTGATCAAAGATTTCAGAGCCAAGCTTAGATGGGAAAAGTTTGAATTTTGGCAGCTTATTCAAGTCTCAGGCCATAGTTGTCAACCAAAAAAGTTGAATTGCTCCCAAATGTTTGGGGATCAGTCTGAAGAAGTTCAGGTATCCAGGTGTTTTGGTTCACAGGTGATGGCAGGATGGAGCAGGAGACCGCCAGACGTATTGGAACCTCACCTGCATTAATTTTTGGCACAGCTCCAGTCTGTTTTGATAAACTAATTGAGCAAAACAGCAAAGCTCTCAACTAACTAGTTTGTCGAAGTCCTATTCAGTTGATCTATATAGTGCCGACTGACAACACTTGTCATCTAAAGGCACTTTACAAAGTCAATTCTATCGAATTGATTGGTCAAAAAGTTTATATCTATATCTACTGTATACTATCTAAGGAAACCCAGCAGATTGCATCAAATCATTGACTTTGCAGCATTCACTCTTCCTGGATGAGCACGTAGCGACAGTGGACAGTGGCTTGCAGTGTATCGTTAACTTTGCAGCAATCCCTCATGCCAAGCGTGCATGTAGCGACAGTGGGGAGGAAAACTCCCCTTAAACAGGAAGGAACTTCCAACAGAACCAGGCTCAGTGTGAGCAGCCATCTGCCACGACAACTGGGGGGTTTGAGAGGACAGAGCAGAGACACAAAAAGAACGCAGAAGCACTGATCCGGGAGTACTTTCTATCTGAGTGAAAAGCTTTCCTTTATTTATTTAATTTGTGTTCTTATACTGTTAATTTTATAGTGTTCATCATTTCTGCTGTTATTGGTATTTGTAACTGAGGAGGCCAGTTTCAGTCGTGGAATTGATGCAGAAGAAGAGAATAATGCCTTTCATATGAGTGAGGAGGAGGAGGAGGAAGACACAGATGTGGAGGGAAAGGAGAAAGAGGAGGAGAAGGAGATGGTGGAGGAGGATGAAGCTCAAGAACCACCAGTGCTACACAGTGCTAGTTACAGTTGCAGGGCTGGGTTGGTAATAGATGTTTGTATTGAATTACATTAATAAACCTCTTGAGATCTGAGGATTGCACTCGAAACCGAGGCTTTTTGGCATCTCATAGCTAATAGGCTGAAAAGGCTGATTAATTTCAGGTCTAGCTTGTGTTTCAGGATGTAGCTTCAGTTTTTGCTCCTTAATGTTTGTTTTGAACTTTATGAAAAGTTGCGTGTTTAGTAAACTGTTATAAACTGAAAATAGTCTTTATTTCTATCATTAAATACATACACATGGCTTTAATTGTTGAAAAAAGTATCTTTTTCCTACATATAAAGTGTTCATGTGAAAATTATGGTTCCACACATGTGATCGAATGAAAGGCCTCTAATTAAGCACCTTAGGGTGGCTGGATTCAGCTTTGACATAAGGTGAGAAGCCCCATCATTTAGCGGGACCTTAAATGGAGCCACTGCTTCTCCACACTGAAGGGAGTCAGTTGGGGTGGTTGATCAGGAAGCTTCCTGTATGCTTCCCTTTGGATATTGTTGAGGCAAATCCCACTGGGAGGAAACCGTGGGTCTATTGTACCCCTCCTGCCCTGAGAATTTCTTCAGATCCCCCAGAATGAGCTGGATAATGTTGCAGAAGACGGACCTAAATCCTACAGAAAACCAAAGAGGTGAGTTGAGGAGAGGAGAGCATAAAAGGACCCAGATTCTGGACAATGACGAGAAACTGTTCAAAAAAGGAGGGCCAAATATCCCAGATTTGATGATAGGTGTTTTCTTTTCCCATACTTCACAGTTTAAAAATATTTATGAGAGCTAATATTTATACTTATTTGGAGAAGATCAATCTGTATATACACCCATGTCATTTCTTCATACTCTTAATTCTAACAAAATTTGTCTTTAGACCAATAAAAAGTGGGTTTTTGCTTTTTACTCAAAGGTTTTCACGCTGTTTATTGACACCATATAGAGGCCAATTTGATAAATATAATATTAAAATATAAATTTATTTCAGTAATTCAGCACATAAACGTGGGCCTGATTAAAAGTCTGTTTTAATACTTGCTTAGAAGGTTGTTCTTTTCAAGAGGTACTGTCAAACCACAACATTGGCCTGGAAGATTGAGGCTATCTGAGGAAATTAAAGCTCAAAAGAGGTTTGTTTTATCATTTGAACCGCAATAAGTTAGTCTTCTCCAAAATATCCGCTTGCAGCTGACTAAAATTGCCCAAACACGGTTAAGCATGCAGGCAGGCAATGCCTCAGAGCTGCATACGGGTTAAAGTTACATTTTCCAGCAGCCTTCAAACATCCAGTCTATAATCAGACTCTATCATTACACTGAAGCAGCAGCTTAGATCATGACAAGAGCTGCACTCGGGTTTAGTTTGAAACCGTCTTCATGCAGATGCTCTACAAGTCCATGGGTTGTTTTTTTTTTAAATCCATGTTTTAAACGAAAATTTTCCATCACTTCATCAGTTCTCTTTTGACGTAATCTCACGCTCAATAAGCAGTTTCTGCTCGAAGGGTTCAGCTGCTTTACACGCAGGCGTCCCTGCCAGGTGGGACTCATTAATGTAGGCTCTGTGGTGGAGGAGCAACCATGACTCAGCTAAACAGCAACAGAGCCTCCAGTTTACTCTGTTTGCAACCCTGATTCTGCATGAGCCATGCAAGCGGTTTCATTTAACAGGATTACCAGGACTGCTGTCAACTCACCACCAGACAGAAATTATAAGACGGACAGTTTAAGGCTAAAATCGGCACTTTTCTGTGAGCAAATGGAAAAAGGAAAGAAAGAAAGAAACGAGACAAATGAAGTAATGCATCATTTCCACTTCACTGCTACACCTCACCTAGCTGCAGACTCAAAACCGTACAATGACAGTAGAGACGACTGGCCTTACACTAATTTTTCCTCCCATAAACTTGAAAACCTCAAAAAAAAAAGAAAAAAAAAGAAATAATGTTTCCGCTGACTGGCAGCTTTTATTCCCTCATGGATGCAGAGGCAAACTGGTTCAGGACGGGCAAGTCTGGGAAAAATCTGCAGCTCTCATCCCGCCACCGGCCAAACCGACGGCTCAGCATGGTTTCTGCATTGCAATGACCAGAAATTAGGGCATAAGGAACCGCTGTGAAATATCAACGCAAAATTTATGATCTGCAACACGTCAGTTTCTCCTGTCAATGAATGAGGTTGCTCCACCGGCTGAAGAACTGGCATTAAAACTTTCTTGGTTACGCGGTAAATCAATACATGTGGTTGACCAGACGGAAAAATAAACCGTCACAGTCTGCTCCTTTCGTATATTACATACACTTCTGTAAATCCCATTGACTAAACTGGTTGTTTTAGTCATACGTACAAAGACATATTTATGACAGTAGTGTGTAGAAGTGAAAATGTTGGCTTATTTGTGAGCTTTTGATCAGAATGATTTATTTCCAGGGGTCTGAATGAGATCAAAAGGATGAGTGAGTTGGGCGCGCTTTGGCAAAAAGAGCAAAACAAAACTAAAAAAAAAAGCAATACTTTCTGCTAATTTAGATTTTAACTGTGATTGTGCATCATGTAGTTTTACCTCGGAAAGATCCAGTGGATTTCCCCATAAAGCCCTGCGGTTTCTTTTGTTACGGATTATGAGACAATGAGGGAAACGAACCCAAGGATGTGTGGCATGTGTAAACTAATGGACACTTATCTTCCCTGAAGTCAAGCTCTCAGTCTAATGGTGACGACAACATGGGGTAATCGACCAATCAGGAGCGGGCTTTGCTCATCCGTATAAGCTGACGTGGCCGGGGGTCGGACATGCTCGAGCGTTTGGAAATCTGCCCGTCTCGCATTGTTTTAGACTTAGACAGCTTTATTTGTCATTTTGTATGCACAAAATGCGTACAGAACGAAATTTCGTTTGCATACAGCTTGAAAAATCACAGTAAATTGCAGTAAATTTCAGGATAAGGGTGCAGCAGTGATTTATGTAAACAATTGAAATGCAAACAGTGTAAACAATGCAGGGGAAATAGACAGTGTGCGGCTCACAGTGTACAGGTGAGTATTATTAAAACCGTGCAATACACGAATGTGGTACAGAGTCCATTTGTGGCTTCAGCAGTTCAGCAGTCTGAAGCATATGTGCAAATGTGTAAATGTTCAGATATACAAATGTGATACAGTGTCCATTTTGTGGCTTCAGCAGTTTTGTATGAGAGTCCAGTCCTGAAGCTGTAAACATCCCTCTGCCTTTTAGATATTTTAAAATATGGTTTCTGTTTCAAGAGTCTTTTTATCACTGCAGAAACACCGAATCTTTCAAGAAAAGAACCTGGATGAACCGCAACGGGATGCGGTCATTTAACACTTTCTACTTTTTATCACGCCGCAGCCACAAACTTGCATATATCTTCTTCAGATTTTATGTGGCAGGTCGACACAAAGTAGAGTATAACCGTGAAGTAGAATAAATTCTGGCTTGGCAGACACACTTACTCCGACAGGCCGAAATAAATTGCTGTTTTGCCAGTTACCTTCACAAAGCAAACAGGTTTAAGCATGGATGTATTTGGCCTGCATGCCAAACACCTTGAACACGCTTTAAACACAGCAGTACACGGTGGAATGGGGCTGCTTCTCCTCACCAGGGAAGCTGGTCAGAGGTGGCTGGATGAAGGGGGCTAAAAACGAGACAATCAGGGAAGAAAACCTGATATTGACTGCGGATAGATCACACATGAGTGGAGGCTCACCTTCCAGCAGCAGAAGGATGCTAAACTTGGCATCAGAGCTGCAGTGTAATAGTTTAGATTCAAATCGTTTTCCCTTGTTAGAATGGCTTAGATCCAAATCATATGGAGAATTTCTAAAGCTGATCCTCACAGGTCCAATCTGACTGAACCCGAGTCCTTTTGAAAATTAGAACAGGACGTGGTTCTACTCATTTTTTTTAATATTAGGTGGCAAAATACCCAAAATAATAACATTGTTTTCCTTCACTTTGCAAATCATAATTTTCGACTATCAACAAAAAAGAATAAAAACAATCTCAACAGAATAGCAACGTTTGCAGCTGTCAGGTGACAAAATTAGACTTAGACTTAGACTTTCTTTATTGTCATTTTGTATACACAGAGTGCATACAGAACGAAATTTCGTTTTCACACAGCTCAGAAATATTGCAGTAACTCTACAGGATACCTTGCAGTGAATTACAGTACAGGATAAAGTGCAGTGATCAATCGCAGTCACTTACAGGATAAATTTCAATTTGCTTCCGGATAAAGTGCAGCAGTGAACAAATGTGTAGCTTTGTCTATGGAAATTAACATTAATATAGTTTTGACCAACTCAAAATTCAATATGGTTTCTGCAGACTTAAAGCAACATAACAGCTGCAGTTTTAACCCTTTTTATGAGCTCTTCTGCTGTTTATATTATTAAATCAGTCACAGACGGCAGTGTTTTTTATGCTGTATAGTTCTGTTGCAAATAAAATGCTTATTTCTGCAACGTTCACTGTGTTTTATACCCTCTGCAGCCATATTGGGCTTATTATTCTAGGTTGCTCTGGGATTTTACACAAGGCAAGTTTATTTACATAGCACTTGTCACTAAACAGAGTATGCTGTTTAGGACTTTCTGAGTTTATTCCAGGAATAAAATAGAGGTACTTTAGTAATCCCATTTTGTAGAATTACTTATGTAGTCAGAAGCAAACAAAGACTGATAGATATAAGATAGATATTAAACTAAAAGATAAAAACAAAAAAATCCAGAAATTATGGCTTCTTGCTCACTGTATCATAAGATTGTCAGGAAATTAGTTTTGTAGTTTTTTTTTTTTGCAAACTTTCACATTGTCAACTATCCTACAGGCAAAAGGGTAAAGCATTTTGTCCAGTTTAGACAAGCCTTTAATTATTGTGACTAATTAATTACGAACAGTAATTATTCTGTTTTAAATGTAATTGAAGTTGCTTTATGTGACATTCTCCTTAAATAAACAGCTCAGCTGATGCCAGTAGTTTTTTTTTTTGTTCTGCGAACTGATTTATTTCCTAAGCCATTTCTACACCTAAATTATTTTTCATGGCTGGTAATAAATTTGTCAATTGAGTCATATTTGCAAGGTATAACACATCGCAGGTACAACCAGCGTTGCCAGAGAGAAAGAGTCAAACGAGGTGAGTGAGGACTTTGTTGAAAGTAGCCCGTCTGTGTAGTCTTCTCCTCCCAGACCGTTTCCATGTCTCCTTCAGGTTTCCCAGACGCTTAGGAAAGACAGACTCATTTGTCTGACAGCTTTAAGTTTTGGACAGCTGTGCGCGGGTCTGTCTGGGCATTGGTAAAGAAGAAATGCTTCTTTTTTTTTTCTCTCTCTCTCTTTTTAAAAAGCCCATTTTCTGCCTCATGACTGATCCAAAACAGGCGGCACCCGTTTCCATTCCAGAAGCTGCCAATACCACAAATAATCTCTCCTTTTTTTTTTTTTTTTCTCATGGTACAGACTCAGCGGATAACGCCTAAAATAAACCAACAATCATTGCCGTTCTGTTAGTCTTGGCTATAAGATAATTAAACTCCCCATTCACATCTGTTATTAGATATACAAAAGCTTTAGGACTGCTATGGCACCATTTTTACTCAAACTCAAAGTGTAGCACAGAATATTAAGTCATCAGATAGTTACTCTTCATATATGTTTGCTGGTAAAAGTTTTTTTTTCTTTTAAACAAGGCTTATTGAAGCTCGGTTATCATGGGTGGATGGAGAGACTTAAAGATGCCGCACTCGCCGGCCACTTTCTCAGGTAGCCTGCACCTGTTCAACTGCTCGTTAGCATAAACAGTGACTCAGCCACTGACCTATATAATACACTGGAGTGCTGATTTTGCCGAAAAACTGAAGTCACTGGCCGCCATCTTGCTACTCCCTACTCTCACAGAATCTCATAGGATTTGCTTGCAATAACAAGCATTTTTCTGGCTGAGTGAAAACATTTCACAGGTAATTCTACAGTGAGTGGAGGTTCTAACACTATCAACTACTAGGAAATTAGGTGCTGAAATATTTTACATGTTATTCATATTAAATACGTATATATAAGTATGTGTGTATATGTATACACATATGTAAAAATATGTTTTTGTATATTGTTATTTTTATTTTTAAAAATGTTAAACATATATATTTAAATGAATAAAATGCAAAATATTTCAGCACATGACTTTCTCAGTACTTGATATTTTTAGAACATAACATAAAAGTATATGGCATTTGACATTTTAAAAGTCTTAAGCCCCCCCTGAACAGTAGAAAATCCTCGTTATTCAATGCTGTAGCGCACATATTCCCTAGTTACTTTGGGAAAATAGGGAGTACCAATATGGCGGCTGGTGGCTTCAAAGCGACTCGTTCAAACAGACGGTGATTAGCACTCCAGTGTATAATATAGCTCAGTGGACTCAGCGAATCACGTGGCAGTTACTTCGTGCGTTTAGGCATGGGCTCTTTGCAAGATGGGCTGTTCTGAGTATTTCCAAACCTACTTATCTCTTGGATTTTTACACACAGTTCAGAGGAGAATGAGCTGACTGACTTGGGATGATTTAAAAAAAAGAAAAAAAGCAGATGAGCTACAGCAGCAGAGGACCACACCAGGGGCCAGTGCCGTCAGCTAAGAACAAGAAACTGAGGCAACAATTCACACAGGCTCATAAAAATAGCAATATAACTGGAAAAATGTTGCCTGGTCCAATCAGCTGCAATATTCAGATATTACTCCTATATAGTAACTGTTATTGGTAACAAAATTATCTTTGTAATCGGATCTAAACATTAAACTCGTGTGTGAAAAGCAACAAGCCCACACTCGCCACCTTTTGTTCGGCTGTAAGCTTGTTTACAAATTAAGCAGACAGCAAATCTGTAGTCACTTCTGAGTTGTTTTTTTTTTACTTTTTGATCGCTTCTGCTTTAAATTTAATAGTTAAACTGTTAATTTCATTGATAACTTAAAGCTTAAATTGTCTGGGTACATTTAAAGCGGAAATAAGGGATTAAAAGGCTCCACTATGCTTAAGAAAAGTCCTTTTATTTTGTGAGGGTGCACCACAGCAGGGTTTCTCTGTAAGCATGTCATCATTCACAACTATAAAACACAGGATTGACATTTAGTCATAATACGACAAAATAAAAATAATTCACATGTTGCACACAGGTAAGTTTCACAATATGATCTTTAAATGCGGAAACATTATTTTTTAGGCCAGTCTGGCCTGCTTTATGTGTCTTCAAACTGTTTTTAATGGGATTCGACCTGAAAATAGACTTCCAGATCAGGACGGTTCACTCAGAGTCTCTGTAAGAACCGGCCAGAACGAGGAGGCGCCAGTCGGACTCTTATCTTCAGTACCAGTAGGACTTCCGGTGCCTCCTGTCCTCCTGAATACCCAGTTTCTCCATGACCTCCTCTTCTAGGGTTTTTAGAGATGGGACGTAGGTTTTCTCTAGGGTGTCTTCAGGGCTGGTGTCTTTGGGTCCATCTGTGTGGAAACAGAAATGACCCCAGTTTCAAATCTGAAATGAACGTGCTTCAAAGTACTCCTTGAACTTCTCCCATTTTAGAAAATATTATACATTCTAAAGTATCTTCTGGGATTAACCAAAACAAGTCATGCATAGCTGTGAAATGGATGGAAGGAAAAACATGGTTTTGAAATTTTGTGATGTCCATTTCTGTTCCACCCCCTTTACTCTAATGCCTCTAAATAAAGTCCAGAACTATCTGCCTTCAGAACTAATCTAAATACACAACAGAGTCCACATGCGACTAAACTAACAATTGCAAGAAGAACCTCAAGTTGTAGTTTGCTAAAAGCCGTGTAGGGCTGTTGTTCCCAACCTCAGGAGCCACAGTCCTCCATCTTTCTGCTACAGAACACCTGATTTAACAGCTTTCTGAGGACCTAGAGGGCAGGCTAAATATTATTGAAATGATTTCCATAAGGTGTGCTGAAGCCCGGGTAAAATTCCCTCTCCCTGTACCACTAACCAGGTAATTTCTCATGTTAACCACCATTCTCGTGAGTGCAGCGTCACATGACCGCAATAATCAATCAAGTAGCAATATAAGCCAATAGTTTTATGCAGTCAGAATGCTAACAGGGATGTATGGGGAGAGCTGCTGGAGGCGCCAACTACCCCAACCTTTTTAAGACGTGTGAGAAAGATCTCTGCTGAATATGGAATGAAATTGGCCATTGGTCATTCAGGTGGTGAGCAACCAAGAGGCCTAGACCCTGAAACAAGACAACGAGGATTCAGACAGCCCCGATTTTTTGTATGGAAAGAACAACTTTTTCCACATGAGCTGAACATATATTATATTCTATGGATCAAAGAAGCCATAAACCAATATTGAACTTTGAGTGGAAAAACTGGAACTGTGAATGATCAGTTTGCACAATAATATTGAAGTTGAACTGAACTCACCTTGCTACTCCACCGTAAATATCTATTATCAATGCCCATTCAAATAGTTTTTCCCCCCACTGTAATATATGGCACCAGCAAACTCAAACCTCTATGTCCATACTTCACCCTCCAAACTGAGCTTACCTACATCTTCTCAAACTGGCCCAGTGATTGACATGAGTTAGCCTGATTTCCATAACTAATATTCAAACAACGTAGCAACACAAGGACACACCCAAACATACAGGACCCTGAGGAACACACCCTCTCCTCATTTTAACATAGTGTGGAACGCGTCATGCTGATTCTGCTTCAGCCCGATGAGATAAAATCTCAATAAAATACATAGAAGTTTTGGGTTTTGATGTGAAAGAGAGACTATTTTGACTTTTTTTTTTTCAACTAATAGGCAATATGACACACATACACAAAATCTTTGAGTCTGTTCAGAAAAATAAATCAATATAATAAATACTAGTCTGACCAATGTTTGTATTCCTTATGTGACTTTATATTTGGGGGGAAAAAAGTCTCAGAAAGTTAAAATTTACTGCGAGTTGTTGGGTATAAAGCAGCTGGTTTTGGTGTGCCGGCTGTGACCTGAAATAAACTGCACCTCCCCCTCCCACCTTTCCACTGCAGAGGCACGATGCCGTCTCGCCGCTCCACGACAGGTTTGGGGATGATTCGTCCCGTCCTGGTGGATACTCTCACCCTCTCGCCCTCTTCTGTGAACTTCCACTCAACCTGAGTGGGCTTCCTGTAGATTAACGACCGAAATGTAACAACTGATGTGGACAGAAAAGCTCTGCTCCATTACATTAAAACTGCTGAGTCACTTATTATATATATATATATATATATATATATATATATATATATATATATATATATATATATATATATATATATATATATATATATATATATATATATATATATATATATATTACAGAAAAAAAACGAACAGACTTGACACATAACATTACAACTAGTGATTTTTTTTTTAATTTTAGGTTGTTTATTAATGTTTGCTATAACATGCATGGTGTAACTTTATACGAAAAATGCTTGACTTCAAACTTTTTTTCTTTTCTCCTTCTGTTTACCTGTCTGAGGGGTCAATGAGGGCGACATCACGGACCAACAAAGGAGCCTCACTGGCAATGTAGGTTCCACGGTAATCTCTG
The DNA here is from genome assembly GCF_011125445.2 of Fundulus heteroclitus. Lineage (NCBI taxonomy): Eukaryota > Metazoa > Chordata > Actinopteri > Cyprinodontiformes > Fundulidae > Fundulus > Fundulus heteroclitus. The sequence continues at coordinate 17,972,365 of NC_046373.1, read as the reverse complement.
GTTTTTCCAATAAACCTGAAATGCTGGAGCAGAAAAAAAACAAAAAAAAAAAAAACATGAAGAGGCTAAGAACACCACACAGTCTGATATCTAGCTCCATCTAGTGGAGAGGAGGAGTTCTGCTGTGCCCAAAAAAAGAGAGAAAAATAAAACATTCAATAAAATACAGTTATGTGGAGAAATAGGAAAATCCCTGCTAATCCAAAGAACCTTTAAGTGGATTTATTAACAAGTACTCACACTAACTCTGTAGTAAATTCCAGTGTTTAATCGTTAAAACATACAGCATATATGCAAATGATTATCAGCATTACATATTGAAAGGCTCAAATATTAAACTCATCTGTATTTTAATGGGGGTGAATGTAAATCACACTTTAAATACTGTAATGCACCCATACTAATCTTTTCTTAAATAGAAAATAACCCTCACAATAATAATAAATTACCCTTACAGCTGAAGGGACTCAAAGGTACAAAGATCCTTTTCAATTAAATAAAAAATGTATTTGAATCCAGCCTGAGTGAAACATCGCCCCCTACAGGCCATATCCTATATTATAACATTTTAAATGAAGATAATCCAAAACCAAGAGTAACACTTATGTTAAAAAAAAAGGACAACGTTACCGTCATGCACCTGGAGTCACCATCTGAACACTAGGTGGTGTTTTATTAAGCTGCATCATGAGTTGCAAGGACTGTGTGGCAAACTAGTTCAAGCAGGGGTGAAAAAGTATGACTGGTATCAAGAATCTCCATGACATAAAACAACTGGCTTGCCATAAACGTCTTATTATAAGACCAGTGGGGTTTTCTCCTGTCTGCTGTGTTAACCCAAACTCTGTGCAATGCTGCTCAACGAGCCCCAAGGTGTTCAGCCTCCTGCAGGTCACCATTGCCAGCCATTACTGCATTAGTTTGCTGAGGAGTGCTTCGGTTAGTATCTCAATGTGGTATTTTTCTGTGGTGGAACCTCTGCCGGATGAGAGAGATGATCAGCTGTCACGAACCGCTGTGCTTTTTTTTAATCTGACTTGTACAAGACTTCTTGTAAAATCTGTAATGTTACAACCATAGTTTCTAACCTTTTAACATAAACTCATTAAAAAAACAACATATCAATTTTATGACTAAATTTTACAGGGAAGTCTTTTAAAAAGGGGGGGGGGGGGGTTGCTTTCTTACCGTGTTTAGTCCTTCCAAGATGACCCAGTTTCTACGTCTGAAGACTTGGGTCACCTTTCCCTGCTTCCCTTTCTCCTTCCCAGCAAGAATCTCAACCTGTAAAGAAAAACGCTTTCAAACAACCTAAAATTGACTATTTTACTACTAACACAGGTAAACCCAGGTGTGTCCTGAAAGTAATTCTCCAGGTGGAATCACCAGGCTGTGGTTTATTAGCCCTTTGTCTCTTTTCCTTTAGGATAGTAAAGGTAAGAGAGTCCAGTTTTAATGACTTATGACAAACTTGGTAATCACAGTGCCAGGTAAAAGAGTTTTTTTTTTTTTGTTTTGTACATTTTTAGTCACAACTTTTAACAAACATAACCTGGGTAAACATAAAAAGCAGATTCCAAATGATAATTTCATGTATTACGAGAACGAGCGTTATCAATGTGGCCTCACATGCAAAAAGATAAATAATACTAACTAAATCTACTAACTGGTTGTGCCGCCCTTGATGGCAGCAATTGTTATCAAGTATTTACAATTGCAATGTTTCCTTCAAATTGTCCTAAAAAAAGTAAACTTTTAGAATGTTGGAAAAAAAGAAAATGCTATATGCAAATTAGGCGTGTTTCCATCGACTGGTGTGGAGCGAATGAACCAGGCGTAACTTTGCCATAAGTTGACGTTAAGCATGGCAGTAATAAACAGAAAGTAGAGGTTGCAAACTAGCATGGACCACAAATTTGAGAAAAATGAAGAGAGGTTTTCAGGAATGTGTTGCTATCGGGCAAGTTGCAATTGCTCTGTTACATCAACTAGTATTGCCGATGTTACACGGTGCCCAGGAAACTTCCAGCCATGTTTTCGAGCGTTATGGGAATCTCTGGGGAAAACGCCGACCGTGGAACAGCTGATCAGTCATGTGAGGTAAATTTTCACTCTGTCAGAACTTATTTGGTAAAATGTGTTTCCATCTCCCGCTTTGCGCATTAACGCTTTTTCAGAGAAGCCCAAATTTGCAAAATTTAGGAAATTATCTTGGATTTCGCCGTTTCCATCAACCTTTTCTGATGCGATACTTCAAAATGCGCAAAGAAAAAAAAACATTGATGTAAACATGGCTAATAATTGACTATATTAGTCTTTTACATCACTGTGGGTGAATTTTGGCTTCCTCTTCTTTACATTATTGTTGTTTTCTTTTTAGTTATTGGAGAGTTTTCAAGCATGAATGATCTGTTTACAGCCATGCCACAGAATCTTTGGAATCCAAACAAGGCCACTAGTGGTTTGGTGAACTTGCTGGTGTCTTTTGGGTCATCGTCCTGCTGCTTAACCCATGTTTAAATGAGTTTAAGGTCAAACCGATGACCTACAGACAGCCTTATGGATAAACAAGAATTGTTTTAACTAGAAAATGCGAGACAGGTTTTTGTATCCTCTTTTGCTCACCGGAGGCTTTGGCCTTTGACCACTCCCAAACATCCCTTAACGTTCCAATGTAACTGAGGCAAGTGAGGCCTGCAGTGCTTTATATGTTTTCATGCTTCTTTATTTGATCTCCTTGATGTGTTGTTTATGTGTTCTTGAAGTAATGTTGGCAAGCCTGGAGGGTTTAGGGTACAAGGATTTCCATAATTTGGAAAACGAGGACAAAATTGCAGATTTGATCATAAAAACAGAACCCCCATGGATGTATAAAGCAGAATTGCTATAGTCCAGCAGAGTAATATCATCATAGTAATATTAGAAGTCAAACAGCTTACAGGTAATATCAACAGCAGGATACAGAGATTTACAGTAAGTGAAGTGAGAAGTCATAAAAACTAATATAGTTTTCTCAAAGTCCTTCGATGGCGCATGGCACTGAGGCTTTAAATGGACAAAAGCTTTTCCACACCACTGAGATCTGTTTAAATACATTTTCAAGGCACCGTCAAAGGCCAGAACAAGGTGTCCTGCAAATGAATGCGAATTTAATAAGTTAATGACACTGAACTACATTAACAAATTTATTTCTGTTTAAATTAAGACAATAAATCTACATCAAAGTATTTAGACCCCTGGGGAAATCCTGCTAAGGCTGTTTGATGACATGAAGGCTGCATGTACGTATATTCCCACGTTTTCTGCTGTTGTTCAGTAAAGCAAAACACTGAAGGAAAATTAGAACGAGCATCTGAAGACTTGATCGGCTCTGCTGGGGTTGTACGTCTTGCTCTCACCATGTCTCCCTTCAGGACGGTCCAGTCCTCCGGTTCCATCGGCTCCACGGACACCTTCCTCCTCCTCTTTCCCGGAGGATTGAGCCTCTTAGCGGCCTCCGTCCACGGCCTGTTGGTACCGTAACGGTACTCTTTGGGCACTACAACCCGGGCTGCCATCGACAGGAGAGCGGTCAGCCTCATGGTGCCTCGGGACCTAAAGGAAACAACGTCCGCTTGTCTTGTAAACACCAGAGATGCTCGTATACAGACACAAGCTAGTAGGCTAACGCTAGCTCAACGGTAAACCGCTGTTAGCATTAGCGCTTAGCTGCTCGCCTCTATTTTCCCAAACGTGTTACTTCACAGCAGCTACGGCTTTAGTTGTGCAGTAGATGTGTGAGGTTTTAAAGAAAAGCGAGTAGGTTACATGTAACTTACCCTCTGTTGATGTCAATGTCACATGTAGCAGCAGGACTGAGGCTGCTGTCCGGTTGTCGCGCCACCTGCTGGACAGGAGCGTTCCTACGTGACTTCACGCATGCGCAACTTCCAATTTGAACGTTCTCAAGCAAATCCAAGCGACATGTTGCTGAATAGAGTAGCACGTCTATTAATACGTTTAGGCTTATATTACAACTGGTACATTTCTATCTTTTGATTGCTTGGTTCTTTTTAATTATATTGAGTTGTATATTTCAACTACAAAGTACTTTAGCCCCCCTCTAATGTTCTATTTTGTCATTCCTTATGGCCCAAAAGTTCAAATTTAGGCTCCTTCAGACCATAGCACATTTCATAAACATAGAGAATGAAGATTATAAACACATAAAACCAGTTATAACTCAAAATTTCTGTGGTTTCTTCAGTATTGATGTTTCTTCACAGCATTGTCGGTTTCAGTCTACTCTTTCATTTTGGAGAAAACCTTTTTTTGTCACACATTTTCTCCCTTCACATTGAAATGCCATGCCTTATTTTTCTACCATTTTCCTGAATAATACCCTTGTACAACAACATCTGCATGATCCTTTGAAATCTTTCTGCAAACCATAGCTTGATGTAGAGGATGCTAATAAGGAAATATCAGGAAAACTCCCGCCAGGACAGCTTAACTTTACTTGTGGTTAATTAGATTCATTGTAATTGATGGATGCATGTGGAAACTGAATAAAAGGGTATTTCAACAACAAAAAAATTGTGTATATCACGAAACATTTCAAAAAGGATGTGTGGACAGTTGCCTTGATCCATAAATAAGGGCCATCTGCTGTTCTCACATAGCATGTTGTGAATGTCACTACAGTTGGTTGTATATATTTATGTTATTTGTGTTAACTTTGTACTATACTCCTCTTTATCACTCATAATGTTGACTCTGAAGACGTACCACATCCCCTGCCACATGTAGAAGACTGTCAACATAACGCAAATGCAAAGGTGACGTTTGGTACGGTGTAGTTTTTCGACTGCAAGTCAAAAGTTACAGATATTATGCCAGAAATCTGATTCAGACAACATTGCATTGAGTTTAAATATGGTGTCTAAAAAGAAGAAAATTTATTAATAATTGATGTGGAGGGCATCTTGGGATATGTACTTTTAAAGGCAGCATATGTAAGCAAATATTTTAATGACTTGACAGGTGGGCAAAAAAAAAAAGGATGTATTTTTATCAAATATGTTTTTTTGTCCCTTTCTCCACTTGCATTGACAGCCTGTGAAGGAAGACGTCATTGTGATGTCCTCAAACACAAAGGGAATTTTAATTGCAATGTGTTCAGTGTCTATTGAGGAATTACCGGTTCCATCGATGGTTCTGGTCCCTGTTACAGATAGTGTGCCCTACCTGTGGTCTTACATTTGCTCAGAATGAGGTGGACTCACACGCAAGCGAGTGCTGCGAGAAGCAAGAGTGTTTTAAGACGGCTATGGAAACACATTTTCCAATTTGATTTTGAAATTTCCATACAAGCATTTGGCCTTCTACCAATTCATTTCAAGTTTCTGACTGTACTGTGCAAGTTATACAATGGCTTTGATCACTATGCTGGCTTATCTCCTGTTTAGTTTTGTTAGTTACCTGAACATTAACTGTCAAGGTTTCTTCCTGAAGTACTTACTGCAAGGAGAAGTAACTTAAACATAGAAAATCATGTTACTTTTGTGCAGTGTTTGTTGGAGAACAAGATACATGGTTTTTACTCTTGCATTTTTTTTTGCAATGCAAACCTACCTTCAGAATGCAAGATGAGCATCTCCAGGTTTTATACACATCATTAGTCCTCATTCTGTGATCTGTACAACTGTTTCCTAAGAATTTCTGACATATATATTATTCATGTAAAAGGTATTCAGGTGCAAAAAGGCTTTTTGACCTTACAGAACATAATGCAGTGTGCGGTCTAAGTCACATAATGTCCAACAGCAAGCGATCAAAGCGAAAAATCTGCCTTGTTCGCGTTTGGTGTGAATGCACCATAACATCTGACTTGTTGACCTCCATGAAACCTGAAAGACGACAGAAGCAGTTTTTTTTTTTTTTGGTAATCAACATGTTTATTAAATTGACTGGCAACTACAATGGCAACCTAAGCAGCAGCTTAAAATGAATGTCAGCATCTGAAAGACAACAAAAAAAAAAGCAAAACCAAAAGAAGAAGAAGAAAAAAAACAACTCTTGAAAACAACATTTATTCTCAAGTGGAGGAAAGGATTTATTCTCTTTTTTTTTGAGGAACTTTCCCTTTTTTTTTTCCATGACTTGATCAACTTTAAGCCAGCACAGTAAACGGATGAAATAACACCGAAGCAATGAAAGAACAATCACAACAACTTTGTATCACAGTGAAAACAATGAGACCACTGAAGGAAAATGACTTGTATTCCAGTTAAAAGGTTGGGCAAAATTATTATAATTTTTTTTTTTTTTTTTTTTTTACAAATTCAACAGACGTAACTGTAAAGGAGGAAATACACCAGACGCATCCTACACATAGGGTAGCTTTTCATTATAACCAGTCAAATTTACACTAGAAGCATAATACACGCGTACAACGCTACGCGACACGAGGTGCACCTTCTACTTAGTGATCTTTCTATGTGGCGACTTCTTTTCTGCGCAGAAACACGCAGCTGTGGAGCGTATTTGCAGCGTCTGGTGTAAATTTAGACTTTTAATGCCGCGCCGCTTACAAATACGCACCCGGGGGGGGGGGGGGGGGGGGGGGGTATTTCCTGCTTTACACTGATTTCTTCAAGGAAAAAACAAAAAACAAAACAAAAACATTAAATGTTAGCATCCACAATTTCAGCGATACATTTCCAAAAGAGCAAATTCTGTACAACTAATCTGTGAATGCAGTGAAATGTCGGGGGAAAAAAAATGTAACTAGAGAATGTGTATTTAGTTGACGGGTTTCATTGGGATGATCTAACTCAGCGGTGTCCAAACTGTTTGCCACACATGGGGCCAAAATCCAGTCCAAAAGTTCTCGCAGGCCACGAAAATAAGATTTTTAATTTATCTCCCCTCATGACGTTTCAAATTTGCATTTACCTGCTCGATAACAAACTACACGCGCAACATTTTAGTGAAACAAAGTCTTTTTTTGAAAACAAATGGGATCTGTAACATGAATAGTGCTTTATAGCATGTAGTTTAAAAAAAAAAAATTCTCTTGTCTATTACAGAGTGTAACACTTGCCTTGTTTAATCCAAGTAGTTGTTTCTAACATTTTCCATTTTAAGATTTCAATATGTAAATATGAATTTAGCTCTAATAATAGCGACCTGTTTCCACCTGCAACAACTGGCTGATCTGGCTGAACAATCAGTTTTGGCCACACTTTGGACACCCCTGCTCTAGATACTTAAACCGCTCCACCTCTACGTTTCGAGCCGAGGCAACGCTCAGGAATGTCTTTCTGCTTTCTACAAGTCGCCATCAGCTGAGGAGAGTTACGGGGCCGTTCTCTGCAGCGGTACGGGCAAAGTTAGAGAAAAAGAGGCCAAACTGCACGTTTTTGATGTGTAGCCGCCAAGAAGTCCAACGTATAAGGGGGAAATGTAGAAATTAGTTACACAATTTGGTCACCTCCAGGGAAGCGTTCGCGTCAAAGCAACAAAGCTGGTGTCGCTAAAGAGGTGGAGAGTGAACGACGGGACTGAAAGTGCAACTCATCATGCATTCAATGACTGAATAAAAGGCTTAATGAAGCGGGATGATACAAACGGGGTGTAATGGTTACAAACTATAGCAGAGTGTGTGTGTGTGTGTGTGTGTGTGGTGAAGACGTGTTATTTTATTCTGTACATTATGTTTTTAAAACCCATTAAGTGGGAGTAGTTCTCAAAGACATATTTGCGGTTTAGATCTTTTGTGTTAAATGTGGTATATATTACGTTTATTTCTTCCCTCGAACTGAAAAAAATGTTTTGACACCTATTATTCAGTCTTTGTAATTATGTAATTGCACTTGGAAATATAAAATATATAAACACCAAAATCCTGTTTGTACACAAGCTTGAAAATGCTCAGTTCAATTGTTTGACGTCTGATCAGCGAATGTGTTTTTTTTTATTTATTTTATTTTTATTTTGGGATATACAATATCCCAAAAGTGGTAAATGGAAGTTTGTTTGTCTTTCAATACAAAGATGTATTTTTTAATTGTTTTTTATCTCTCTCTCTCATAATTCGCTCATTAATTAGACAGCTGAAATCTGGCACCCTACAAGTATTTATGTCGATGCCTGAACTCCAGAGAAAAGCATTGAGGGTTGTTGGTTTTCTTCTGAGTCGGTGTTAAGCGCTGTCTGTCACAGGCTGCAGGGAGAGAAGAAGACAGCAGTTAGGGCCGTGGTTGTAACCCAAAACGCCGAAAAATTCAGAAATTCCATGCAGCTGCTATTCCACTACTGTAATGTCCTCAAACATCGACATGAATACAGGATAAATATGCAGACAGCGATCTCCTAGTTTACTTGCTAGAGAAAGATTTTATCACACCTGCTACCTGTTCAAGAGACCTCCACAAAAGGCCAATAGCTTGTTTTGAGTGGTGCAATTTGTACTCATGAGTTGGTTCTTTTCTTTCCACCTTAAGAAACACACGCCGAGGGGACCGGTGGGAGGGGCTAACGTTCTGCTCTCACGTGTTCGCCTCACTTTCATCAACACTGACTTGGCAACTATTTAGCAACTTTTCAGACCGCTCTAGTGACTTTTTTATTCAAGGGACAAGCAATGGATCTAGCGATTTTGTTCCGTGTTTGAGAGTTTGGCACCGATTACTCGGACTTTACCGTCTCTTCAAACCATCAGCTGTGAACCCCTCCTGCTTTGAAAGCTCTGACAGGCGGTCAGGGAATGTTGCCGTGCTGCAGCAGCGAACTCAGCTTGAAGTCTATTTCCCATTGAGCAAAGCCTCTATTACATTACAAAATGGGATGTAGATATATTATAAATCTAACTGGTAACTGTATTTTTTTTTCTCTGAAAACGTTGCACTTAAATGGAATTTAAACTCCATTCAGTTTCATTTATTCCGTACATCCACTGTGGGCACCACTGCTATCTTTTGGTTGAAATTGTGATTTTTTATATATTATATATATATATATATATATATATATATATATATATATATATATATATATATATATAAAAATAAAATTATACATGTAGTTTGTATTCAGGTAAAAACATTATTTAATACTTGTTTTTTTGTTTTGAGCATTATTTAGTGTTTAATAAATTTTCCCCCTTTTAAAATGTAGATATTTCTCTCTCCAACATACTTTTTATTAACGATAGTGTTTTCGCATATTATCTTGTACTTTTATTTTGTTTGTTTTTGTTCTAAATGTTAAAAAAAGTAAACCAGTCAGTGATCATGGTTTTACCATTTTGTTTGATTAAAGAAGTATCAATAATAAAACTGATAAAATACCGGATCGATAAGGAGTATCGTTAAGAGTAGTAGGATCGATAAATCCTCAACAATACCCATCCCTACTGATACCGCTGTTTGTGTGGGGCTTTCTAATTACAGGTAGTTGACACAAAACCAATAGTTTGATTGGCTATAAAACAGAGAAACTGTGTTTTTCACTGTGTATCGAAACAGATGTTTTTATTAGTCACTCTCCTGTCAATAGAGAAGCAAACCAGTTCCCTATAAGTCTCTAAAGTAAAACCAGCTTTGACTGGAGGTTAGAACCAGCTGCATCGGTTCCAAAATGCAAAATGGTTAAAAAAGATGCATATTAAAATCGGACAGGCAGTTTAGGTTCTAACATAAAAGTATATAATAATGTCATTGAATGAAAAAACCTTGATGCCATAAGAAGCACAAGTCTAATAACCTTTTACAAATTATGTTTATCTATACATAACAGGTCTACAGCTGATTTATATGGGTAATGATATGCATCATCTTACCCAGACCATAGGTCACAGAGGAAATTCTATCTGTTTTATCATTAATGAGCCCGTTTCACCTTTTCTGCCGTTAGCTGGCCCTCTGCTGGAGCGCTCTCCTGGCCTTCTGGTTTCGAGTCGCTCTGTGAGGAAGGCGACGTTGCCTTGGTTTTATCCACATCATTAAGCTTGGCCTCCGTGTTGGTCTTGTCCCCTTCTGCCTCGGTCTCCTTTGGCCGCTTGGAAGACTCCTGTCAGAGCGCAGCCAAAGGGTGAGGACAACTTGGCAGGAATCAAACTGTGGCTGTGTCTGAGAGACTGAGGCTTACCTCTGCGGACTCATCTACTTTTCGTTTAGTCCCTCCCCTCTCGTTCTTCTCGTCGATGACCAGAGTCCCTTCATCTTCGTCACTGCTGCCCTCGGCATTGGCTTTCTCCGAGCTGCCCGTGTCTCCAGCAGTTTCTGATGAGTTGTCCTTCTTCGCCGACTAAAAAGAGACATTTTTGCCACTGAAAAAAGGTCCCATTACTCCAAATAAAACATTAGAATTCTAAATTAAGTTTGGAATGTGAATCCGATGTAAATATGCAAGTCTTAAGAAAAAAGGACACATCCAGTCTTAAAAGACCCTTTATAACGACATTAGAGGCCAAAAACTGCCGATGTTTGGCGTAATACTCATGATTACAAGCCATCAGAATCAGAAATACTTTAATAATCCCAGAGGGAAATTGCTGTTTCAGTACAATTAAAGGTTAATAAACAAAATATTAAAAACCTACAAACAACAAAAAACACCTTGTTCATGCATTACCCTCTAATGCCGCATGGCATTAGAGGAAAACATGCAGTAATGTTAAAGAATGCTCCTACGATACAGGTTGCAACGGAAAAAAAAAAAAAAAAAAAAAAAAAAGACATTTTACTTGCTCTGGATGCATTGTTAACATGGACTCCAGATGTTGAGAAATTGGTAAAGCTACTGAAAAATATCCCATAAAACCCCAATCGCTTCATTCATCTCAACATGTCTGGTGTTATGGTAAAAAAAAATAAAAATAAATAAATAAATAAATAAATAGTTGCAGTTTCTTACTGATTTTACCAGAGCATATGAATCCACCGTAAGAACATTTGTAAATATATTAGTGGCCCAGAGAGCCTGAATGTTCGGTAGATCTATTTACTGCAGTCCGAGCAGTTCTTTGCCATATTGACATTTTGCACAGCGAATAACAATAACAGGCATCTTTCATTCAGAGAGACTACCGACCTCGTATCCTTCATGGGTGACAGTGGGGTTGTTCTCGATTTCCCAGAGTCCGTCAGCAAAGCCTTTCCTCTTGTTGGGTTTCCCGAACTTATCCTTGCATTCCTCATATGGGAAGAGATCCTTGGCCCCGAGGAAAGCCCTGTGATCATGGAACATGCTGGATTAACATCCATGTGACATGAAGGACGCAACAAATAAATCTGAACGACCACAAAGCTCTGCAAACTACACATTTGAAAATAAACAGCCTTCACATGACCCCAAAGATATGCTAAAGGTTGGCTTGGTTCATTTTTCAATGACAGATTAAATTCTGCCAATTTATATATGGCAAGTGTAAAAGTAGCCAAGCCAGTTATATAGAAGTGTTTTCGGGCTTTTTGTTTGAATTATTGCACTTTTACAGCAAATGTCAAGATTAATATAAGCACTAAGGCTACACAGAATTTAATATCTGACCAGTCTAAAACAACATCCCTCATAAAATAGATTTCCAACAGTGTTTTGATCACCAAAGTTACAAAATAAGTTTCTCAAAACAGTATATGAACAATTTTTATTGTTTTTTCCCCCCAGTTTACATATTCCCTTCCCTTATATGGATAAGCAAACTACACCACTCCATGCTAAAAGTAAAAGACGGCTTTGGGTTAGACAAAGTTTTTCCTGACTTCTGTCCTGCACAAGGTAAGCTAAGTAAAGCATAAATACTTACGTCTCGTGTGTCCCGAAAAAGAA
>NC_046373.1:17608051-17655551 GCF_011125445.2 Fundulus heteroclitus | reverse complement strand
TTTCGTAATGCATGTTGCATATTTATTTCATAAATAGTAAAAGTGAGTTATTGTCATTTATTCATTTAACATTAAAAATAACAACAAAATTCATTTTGCCCTTTTTTTATTGTTTGCAAAACCCCGTGTGACAACTCACCCTTTGGAGGGGCAACTTGTCACATGGTGACAATCTCCATTAGATCGCTTATAACTCTGCACAGGAATAAGATATGAAAAATACCAGAATACAAAATATATACCTGAGACTTTGCTCTTTCATCTGGTACATATGTTTTTTATATATGGTGTTTTGATTCCAATATTTATGTATGAGTGTAAAAAGTGCCCCGGTCTCCCCTATTTGTTTTTGTTGTTGGTGAAGATAAACCAATTAAATCAATAAAAACAACTTTGTTTCTCTGTTAGCTTCAACAATATATACTGTTCACTAAAAACAAGACACGTATAGACAGTAATCCTATGTGAAGGTGGGTTTTGCTTGATGAGAAAAATCTTCAAATAATGCTTCCATATTTTTGTATACAGCATTTGATCAGCCTTTGTGTTTCATGTTCCACCAATAAAACACACAATAACGTAATAAAGCTCACGTATCTACAATAAACTATCATGTTGCGACGTAAAAAGGTCCTCTTTTTATTCAAAAGAAATCTCTCCGCTTCATTTTTTTTCTTCAGACTTGCATTATGTTACGTGTACATCTAGGCTTTTATTTTGAAATATTTTCCTGCACTTCCGGGCCAGCCGTCAAAGCGTCTTCGTCTTTCAATCTTAAAAAGAAAATGGAAAAAAGAATTTGCGAAATCGAAAAACGGGCCGTTTTTTTTCATTAAGTTTTTCTGGTTTTCCGTTTCTAAATTGTGTTGGCAAAAACGGAAAAACGGCTTTGTTTTGGAAAAAAATCGAATTGCCTGAAGGTACACGGACCGCACTTCCGTTTTCAACACTTTTTGTTTGCTGCATTTCATTCGGGGGTGTCTTCTTTTTTGTTTGCGTCTCTCTTTTTGTTTGCTGCATTTCATTCGGGGGTGTCTTCTTTTTTATTTGCGTCTCTCTTTTTGTTTGCTGCATTTCATTCGGGGGTGTCTTCTTTTTTGTTTGCTGCATTTTATTTGTTTGCGTCTCTCTTTTTGTTTGCTGCATTTCATTCGGGGGTATCTTCTTTTTTGTTTGCTGCATTTTATTTGTTTGCGTCTCTCTTTTTGTTTGCTGCATTTCATTCGGGGGTGTCTTCTTTTTTGTTTGCTGCATTTTATTTGCTTTTTGTTTGCCGCATTTAATTTGTGCGCGTGTCTTTTTTTTTGTTTGCATGTTTTCTCTTTTGCTGCGCATTTGCACCTGTCGGCCACCGTAAGTTTATTACATTATGCCAACTGTCATTAGTCTTGTAAGATAAAAAAAAACCTTTGTGTTTGTTGTGTTTTAACTTTTGAGTTGGTGCTATCAAACCTGGGGTTCCTCAAGGATTCATTGTCGGGCAAGGTTTTTTTTTTTCTTCGATATCATTACGCTCCCCTTTGTTCAAATCAATGATTACTAAAACATCACTTACCGCATGTAAGCTGATGACAAACAACTTTGATACATGATTCACACATCATGATCAGTCTATTGCAGTCATTGGCTGAGGGTGTTTGTAATATAAGTGACTAAAAGTGCCAGAATGGCCTCCTCTTTGTATTTAAACCTCACATATTATAGTTATTCTTTAATGCATTTCTTGTTTTCAGTGTAGTTCTCATTGCCATTCTATAAGGCACTCTGACTTATCTGGTGTATGGATTTCGCTGTACAATCAGGCGTGCCTTGTGTTTGTGGCAGAAGCTAACTAGAAATAAATAAAAAATTTAAAAAGTGTAAACTTGTCACACATGGTTAATTTGATCAGCATATTTGCATAACTTTTGTAATTAGTGCTATTTGGTTTGTGAATTTTGTGCAGAGAAAATTACGGGGCTAATATCGAGTGTAGAAGGATTATTCTTACTGTTCTAGTTTTAGTGTAGCGGCTGAATAATACAGACACTTTATTTAAAATTAAAATATTTTTTACAAATCAATGCAGAAAGGATATAATCATTCATCATGGCCTTTAAAGTGATCTTGATTCATTGTTCTCCACACTTTCTGGTGCTTTTTCAAGTTTTCTTTGGACTTTGGCTACTTGTGCTCTGTTTTTTTGACCATTCTGTCTTGTGTTATTTAAATAAAAGGGCAAAATTGACAAAAAGATGAAAAAGTAAAAAATCTCAGATCTGAAGGATTAAAATGGACAGAGCTGGCCCAAAGTTGAATGGGGCCTTAAGAATTAGAATTAGATTTGGGAGCATCCTGCAGTTGAACATGAAAAGCTTTTTGTTGGCGAGGGACTCTAAGGCTACGTTAACACTGCAGGTCTTGATGCTCAATTCCAATTTTTTTGCTGAAATTTGAGTTTTTTTTGGAGTTGTGCGTTCATATTACTATTAAATGCGGCCGCCATCATACTGCTGTCTGAACGGTTCAAGACCGCAAAGCGACCCCACATGCGCAGATAACAGAAGGACATCACAGAGCAGCGCTCTATTTAAGGAAGTAATGGTGAATGTAATTGTTTCTAGAAGTGTTCAATAAGGTTTTGTTAAAAAAAAAACGTGACAGGAGAAAAAAAATGCTGACATCTCTTCTTGTTATTACTAGAAAGCTGTTGAGCAATGGGAGCCGATAATATTAAGACCACATCATAGCAAGACGAAATAAGGTACAAAGAAAGCAGCACAGCTATCAATAACGGGCCTTTTATGGAGCACTAGTTGCTCCTGCTGTGTGTGGATGTTTAGACAACAGACGCTTTGAAAAAAATCCGATACGTATCCAAATTAGTGCCACATATGGAAGTGGCACAGATCAGAGTTTTTGGGGGGTGAAAAGATCAGATTTGGGATGTTCACACTGCCGTGAAAAGGATGGACATGGGTCGCGTATAGGATAAGAGATCGGATTTGGGTTGCATTTTCCTGCTGTGTGAATGTAGCCTGTTGTGTTTTACATTTTGACTTTAAAGTACCTCCCTTGACTTCAGGAGTCTTTTATGCCAGAATAATTAGTAAGTCATGGATTAGGGTTTATAAAACAAAACAAAGAACGTTGGAAAAAAATAAATTGCCTTGCAGATAAGCAGCCAAAGTCCAAAGGAAAAAAAAACACCAAACCATTGATCAAGACCACTTAAAACATATCAAGTCTCGCTTATTGTGAAAGGAGGAATAGGACTTTTACCCCGTAATGGCTTTTTACTTCTCCTGTATTATGCCTTTTTAGAATTTAACTATAATTTCTTACTTTTCATAGGCTTTTGTCATCAGTTGTGTTAATTTCTATACCACAGTTACAGTACAACACTTTGTTGTCTTTTATCTCTTTTTTTTATTTTCCCTACGCTGATGTCTGAAAAGATGTGCAACATGCATGTAATGTTTGAGAAGCTCAAAGGTCTAGCTCTAGAGGGTATTCCTTTTTTTGTTTTATTGCCACAATAGGTTAAAAGGCTCCCTTAAACCATAAAAATGTCATAAAGAGGATGTATACCAGATTTAAAAGCTGGTAGGAAGATTTGGTTTGCCTCAGTCAGCAGCTACATGCTTTAATCTGTATAATTTGTCTGGTGCACTGCCTGGTTGTTCAGACTTAATGGGCTATTTTGCCTCAGTTAAACTCAGACAGTGGTCATCCTTGATGTCATGCGTGCCGCACATACTCGTTATATGAACACATAATCTCGCCCTGAGTGATAAACATCCTCCTGCCTGTGAGAATGCAGTGAGTTGTCCCCGGACTCTGTCCCAAGAGAAGATGTTCATGTAACTTGCAAATGTGGCAGATTAGCTGAGATAAGATTTACTTTGCACAGCACGTCTGGATCAAGTCACACAACAATCATTCACCTAAAAACTTGATGTCGTTACCACTCCTCACATTAAAGACGGAAATCACAAATAATGTCCAAAGGGCAGGACAAAGACAAATTTCTTTCTTAAAACGGGCATTTCAGATGTCGTCTGGTTTACGTTAACCGTCCAAAGCATGCTGGGCTAAATGATGTCAGAGGTGTGGCCATGGTTGTTTGTCTTGTTTACACACAACTCGACACAGGCCTTCGTTGTCTACGCTCGCTTGTCCATGCAAGGTCGCCAGGGGAGACCCTGGACATGTCAACAGTCCATCAAAGGAAAACCCTGATTTATATAAGCATGAACCACCTGTTTCAGGTCATGGATTAAATTACAAACCCTTTGACTTGGCCACTTTCAAAGTTTCTTTTTTGTTTGACTTGCTGATTTGCTTTCAGTAACTTTCTTGCACCACTTAGCTGAGTGGCTGAGTTTAAGGTTACAAACTGACTGCTGGACGTTCTTTATTCAGGATTTTCTGGTGGAGAGCAGAATTAATGCTTTCATCGGTTATGGCAAGCTGTCGAATTCCTCAGACAGCAAAGCCATTCCAGACCACTCTACATCCACCATGTTCAAATGCTTTCTTTTTCCTGTTATGCTCTTCGTCTTGCGCCAGATATTCAAGTTTTGTCTTGTGAGTCACAAAATGTTATGCCAAAAGTCCTCAGGATCATCAGGAGAGTTTTTGGAAAGAAGAATCTTTGAGTTTTTTTTTTTTTTCAGAAGCAGTTTTGGCTGTGGATTTTTCTCATGGAGTCAATTTTTGCCCAGTCTTTTTCTTATTGTTGACTTATGAATATTGAGCTAAATTGAGGCAAGCAAGCCCTGCAAGTCTTAGATGTTATCCCCAGATCTTTTTTGACCTCCTGGAAGAGTAATCGAGGCACTCTTGGAGTATTTTTGGTAGGCTATCCACACATAGGAAGGTTCTCTATTTGTGGATCATCAAGAATCAAGAATCCTTATTTTCATTATATAACCAGAATGAAATTTTTGTGAGATCCCAGCTCAGAATGCACATATAACAGGCACAAGACATAATGTTCAAATAGTTGAATGTGCCGAAAACACTTTCTGAGAAACTAAGAGCGTGCAAGTAATCCTAAACTGTGTGATAAGATTTAGATGTTAGTCAAAAAAGAGAAATGGCAATCTCTTTACAGAACGGTGCCATGGAAAATGGCTCTCACAGTGGTTAAAAATGGCTTCGTAAGTATTTCCTCAATGAAGTTGCCAATGTTTCTGAGTTTAGTTTATTTTTTTAGATCATGGCATGATGTGTTGCTTTCTGAGATTTTTTAGCTTACTCCATGTTGTCAGACAGACTCTGTTGAAGTGAGTTATTGATAAAATAACTCCAAAATATCTTGGAGTTTGTAATTGCGGAATTAAATGTAATTAGATTTAAGCATGTTACTTTGAAAGCAAATTCAGAAAAAACAAGTATTGACTTGATCTTAAGAAATAAAAAAAAAAAGGTGACATCTTTCACAGATGTGTGGCTGCTTTTTATTGTTGTTCCACCAAATAAATTAATTTTTAATTTGAGAATTATTTTTTGTATTTACATGTTACTTTTGCCTAATCTTAAAATTTGCTTGTCGATACGAGACATGTAAGTGGGACAAAAACGCAATAACTGAACAAATCTTTAAAGGGGACAAATATTTTTTCACCATACTAGATTGTAGGGGTTAACTATGAAGTAGAGGGTATCATGAGCAAAATGGAACTTAGGGGAGTTTTTCTTTCCACTGTCGCTTCATGCTTGCTCGGTATGAGGGATTGCTGCAAAGCCATGGACAATGCAGACGACTCTCCCTGTGGCTCTACGCTTCTCCAGGAGCGAATGCATCAATACTTTGATGCAATCAACTGGGTTCCCTTGTATAGGGAATTTTCTGTATAATCTGACCCAATCTGTATAATATAACTGAATTTGTAAAGTGCCTTGAGATGACATGTTTCATGAATTGGCACTATATAAATAAAATTGAATTGAATTGGAACAAACAGAATCAAGAGATGACTTAGATTTTGTGAGAAAAAAAATCTGATTTATTTAAAATCCATTAACCTTGTTTTAGGGGCTTAAGCCTATGCAGGGGGAAAAAAAATCAATTGCGGCTAAAGTAGTTTACTTAAAATAAATACATTTTATCGTGTCCATTTAATTTTTATCCAAAAGGCAACATAGTGGTTTGTGTTACCTAATACACTCCTTCTGCTTTCATGAGAAATGTTAAAGAAACTGTGATTAGCGCCGACTGATTTCTCAGCATGACCAAAAGGAAATACGTTGCTTTAAGCTGAGCGACTCCAACAGGGTGTTTCCTGATAAGAAGATGACCATGAATATCTGTCGCCTGATATATCTGCTTATCACCAACATGTCACTATCACTTCGCTGTTTGTCTAATGTGCTCTGATAAGAGCATGGAAACCTAAGCTTTATGCAGCACAGAGCTCAGTATCAAAGACACGTGCTTGGATTGAGTTTTCTCTTTTCAAACTTGTTTAATGGTTGATTTCTGATCATTTTAGATGAAATTGTTCTACATCCTCTGCATGTCATAGAGAACTGCAGTCTGATACACTGCTTAAGTGGTAAAGGCCCAAGTCAGTTTATTCATATCGCGCCAGTGGTACTGATGATCTGAGGGCCCGTTATAGAGAAAGTAAACAGTTGCTCTCAATAATACATTTAATGTGAACACATTTAACAAATTTATATATATATGTATATTCATCATTCATTAGTAAAAACAGTTTATTTATTCATTTAAAAAAAACTATTAGTACAAAAACATGGAACTGGTTCACAACAGACAAACCAAAACAGATCATCAAAAAGGCATTCGGCAAAGAAAATGGCTTAAAAACATTTCATTAAAATGTTAGGAAAACATCCTCTGAGCAGCAAAGACCAACAAAAGCAGCATCAAAAGATAAATTTATTTTCATATCAACATGGTTTAAATTTTAACCTGAACGTTCAAAATATATTCTGCTACTTTGATACAGCTCATTCAAACAGCCGGTAAACCTTTCATTTGGCAGATTTATGTTTTGGGTATTTGCATGACCCAAGATAATTAAGGCCATTTTTGCACCAGATTGGAACTGCCCTATGGTCTCCAGGCTTTCCATAGCTACTTGAATCCTGCAGGATTGTGGCAAATTTGGAAAACTTCATTTTAAGTTCCAGCAGAATGCTCCTGAGCCCTTTATCGTCGATTCACAGGCTTCCACTGCTGCTTTCCAGGCTAATCTCCCAGTTTCTTACAATCTGTTAAGTTTCTTTGTAAATATTGGAAGTTTCTGCACCTCCACCATCAGTTTCAGTCTTATAGTTGGGGGAAAAAACTCGATCAGTATTTTCATCAGATTGCTCAAAGCATGATGATGCATATGAGAGAGATTTCTTTACAGATTACTGTGCACTGCTGAGCCTGCCATGTTATACAGTAACTTTACCTTGTAGCGTTCTGCGTGCATAGCTTGATAGGTGCAGTCAGACGGAACATTACTCCAGGCTTATCACACAGAGGGTCCAAAGCCTGGAGTTGCTATTTTTTTTAATGAGTTTTGTTTATGCTATTGCAAAGTTATATCATAAATCCCATAAGCTGCTGCGCACACTTTTTTCTCTACTTGGATCATTGCTAAACACAATACCTTGGCTTCTCTTTGATAGGTGCCAAATGCATTTTGAATTTTAACTACACCCTGAAAAACTAGGAAGTCTTCCTAAATCTTTCAACATTCAGCCTATATGCACAATTTGGAGACGTGTGTGCTTCTCTCTAGTTGGGAGACCTTTTACAGAATGTAGTGATTAATTGGAAAAAATGTAAGTAGCAGCGTGTTGATGTTTGTGTTTTTGCTTATTGTTTGTTTCAGCTGTTAAGTGAGATCCCTTTTGTTGCAGCCATTGGAGTGGCGGGGCAAGATATGCACAGCATCCATGGTACCAAAAGCATTACAATGAGCTACACTGAGGGCTGTAAAAGGAAATTATTTAAACTGCTAAGTGGCTACACGGGTATGCTGGCCATGCATCATGGAAGATCTACCACTGCTGCTATCAAGCCTCAATGTAGCACCCTAGAACAGACATGCTGTCACTCATGAGCCACCATGAACTTTTTGCACATGCTTAACACAGCCTGAGAAATCTCATGCTTTGTTAAGCATTATAGTAGACCTCTCCAAGATCCTGCAGACCACCCACAACTTAGTTGATTTTTAATTATGTGCTGTGGTCTTTATCCGGTAAGAAGGGGACCAAAATAAGATGACAGTGGACACAAGGGGGGCCACTAATGGATTTTCCAACCTATCCAGGAAGTAACCCCATCCTCCACCCTCTGAGTCTTCAATATGAATAAATTAATGGACCAGTGGATAGGATGTGTGGAGCCTGTGGCTATTCTTCGTTTACATCAGTCAGTGTCTATTCTTGTCCCCTTGTGATCACTTTGAGAAAATATTCAGATCCCTAAAATGTAAATTTGTTTTTCTGTCCAAATTCTTTATGCTGTTTTTCAGAAACAAGGTGAATCATTAGAAAAGGCTAATTTCTTAAAATTAAATCTATTAAAAGCTGATCTTGTCCTCATACAGCGACAGTAACAGCAGGATAGTCCAGCCCGTTAGCACGCCGGCATTCTGAAGCAAAAACGTCTGCCACGGCCTCTTGCTGCTGACATGGACCAACGTGGGGAGCTGAAAGTAACAAAGTAGAAATGTGGTTTTTAATCTGTTTTTGCAGGGCTTGTGTGGTACATAGGTAACATCAGCACTCACCATATCAGCAAGTCCAACATACAGAAAGAGTCCTGTAGCTACTGCACCTATCCACTGTTGGGTTGCAAGGTCAGTGGCTACAGACAGAGAGATATACAGCCCAATAAATGAGGTCAGGGCGCTGCCCAGGTTAAGAAGCAACGCCTTTCGAACAGACAAGCCGCTGTGGAGCAGGATGGCAAAATCACCTGCGGAAATAAAACCAACACAGTGAAGTCTTTGCCTAATAAAAAACAACCAAAAAACGAATCAACAAATAAAATCAGTGGAAAAATAGCTCACCGAGTTCATGAGGGAGTTCATGGCAGAGCACAGCCAGCGATGTGGCCAGACCGGACTTCCACGACATAGAGAAAGCCGCACCTATTGCTAATCCGTCCGCAAAGTTGTGTATCCCGTCACCAATGGTTATCATGTAAGGCAGCAGGCGCCTTTCTGTAAGAGGGAAGATTATAGTTTGTGCTATAAACACAGTGATCATCCAAATTCAATGAAGTCATACTTTTTTTAAATTAGGAGTTATTCCACTCACCTCTTCTCTGCTTTTTCAGGCCTGAATTCATTTTTTCGTCACTGTCTTCATTATCAACCTGAAATGTATGAATTACCTTTAAATAACAGCTTATTTTAGAAGTACAACTACAAGGTGGTTCCTTCATTTGTATCTACTTTATCTAGAAAGCAAGACATTCGTTACAAGAGGTTTGCTTAAATTTTTTAAAGGTGATCGAATCTTGAATCATGTCTGCGATTTGAAAATTATCGCTCCTGTGCTTCTTTGCCAGTGTTTTGTTTACAAAAAAGTACTTCACTCAGATGTACGATTTGTTTTTGAGCAGGCTAATTAAATTTCCATATCTTTTTTCAATCAGGTAAATGTCTTTAAACTTTTTAAATGTTATTAATTTCAGTGTGCACTTCTCACCAGATCTGACTTTGATGATGATTGAGACTTTTCTTTCTGTTTTCTTTCCTGTTGATACATCTCTAAAACTCCAACATGGTCACAGTGGTGAGGGTTCGATTCCTCCTGCAAGAGGTGCGACGCATGTCAAAAATTAAGACCGAGACAAATATCGATTCAATGGCAAATCTACAGAAAGGACAGAGTTTCCAAAAGCCCAAAAGAAATACAACAATTTAATTCCAATTGGGTTGATTTTTTTCTTCACTTTTCTGCATTAAATCAGACTAAACCTTTTCTATTTTAGGTCGGCTACGTTTAACCAAATTATTTCTGTTTGCTCGAAATAATGTCTACTTGCTAATACACACAAATTTAAACATATCTTTTAACTTTCTTTATTTTCACAAGTTTACACACTTCTCTGTGGTATCTGATAGATTCGCTCTTCAAGCTGTGTGACTTGGCTCAAACATTTTGGCTATCTTTCCACAAGCTTCTGACGATAGCCTGCTATATGAACGTTGGTCCAATTCCCAGAACAGAACCAGTACAACTGAGTCCAGTTTATGGACTGCCTCAGTCGCACATACTTTTTAAGGTCTGAACACAAATTTTCTGAGATTACATTTACTTTGTTGTCTTAAAGCTATTTTTTAACTTATTTTGGTGGTTTAATTGGAGGCATTGTCCAATTAGACCACCCATTGTGCCCAGACTTTATTGTCTTGGCTAATGACTTAAGCTGTTTCTTGCATTTGTCCATAAAAATGTTCTTGGTGCATGATGCAATCTATTTTGTGAAGTGCACCAGTCCCTCCTGCTGCAACCCCCCCATGATGCTGCCGCTCCTGAAAATGACAATAATATTCTGGAACATAACAGATAGAAAGAAAATATTCTTAATCCCAACAGAGCTAAAACAGGCAAAGTTTTGTCTGATTTAATGTTAGACAGTGAGTAAAACAGATTGTCTTTTTATCCTGTGTTTGTAAATATATGGTTTAAACTGCATTTATAATCTACTTTAATGTTACATATTTACCTACTGAAAGGTAACAGATCTGAAGACACAAAAAACCTTCAATAATAATATATATTATCATATATTTTTTCTTTACTGTTTTTCAGGTTCAGTGACTCCTCCTACCCCATGATGATGATGATGATGATTGCTTTCATTTGTGATCATTGTGAAGATAGTTTCCATGAGGTAAAATATGTAGATCCCACCAATCACAGCCAGCATTTTGAATGTATAGTCTGGAGTTTCTTTGTGTTCATGATCCTGGTCCTCTGAGTGAACATGTAGACCCAGAATCTAGAAGTCCACAAGAAAAAGGTAGAATGTAAACACATTATTGTGACCCATATCATTTAAACGAGTATTTTCATGCTATATTTTCACAAACGTTCATGGAAAAATGTAACTTTTCAAGTGTTAAAAGCACCCACCATTGGTATGAGGTGCAGCAGAGCATCTCCAGACAGCGAACCTACAGCCATGCTGATGCAGAACTGGATACACAACTGGAAAACATTGGTGCACGAGGTGCACAGCAGCACCACGATGCCAAACATGGCGGTGAGGGTAATGATTACATTGGCGAGGGTCGCATAGAGGTATTCTGCAGGCGGAACAATGTGATAGAAGAGGTTAAGTTAGCATAAAATCTAAATTAAACATCTAAATTTCCTGACGAAATTCTAATTCTCTTGTGATTACATGCTGAAAGCTGCTGGACGTGCAATGCTAAATTAACACAATCAAAGCAGCAGCCATTGCAGCGCTCAGGTATAATGCTAGTTATTTAATCCAATATCACACTCACTGTCACTCCTGGAGAGCCCATCTGGGGTGACTGGTCCTGTTTGGTTTGAGCATGATCCACTCAGGATCTGCTGAACCAGTGCAGGGCTGACCTTTGCAATGCCAGATAGACCCATGCCAGAACTATTCTCAGAGAGACCATAGATTCGGACCAGATCTTCAGCTGTGAAACAGTGCTGAGAAAAAAAAGAAAAACAAAAAAAAAAAAGTAATTTACATGGTGTTATTTATATTCTTCACAGTACAGATCTGACCACAATAGCTTATTATCTGCAGTGTGGGCTTAAAAATCAGAGAAGTGGTCTGTGTTAAATGGCAAAAATAACATTCTTCTGAAAATAATTTGACACTGGATTTATAATTAGTGCTGAAAGTCTTTGATAGCTAACAAAATTCTTCTGTTTTTTTTTTTTTTTTTTTTTTTTTGGTCACACTGAAATGTTTAAGGTCACCAACAAAGTTTTAATATCAGAAAAAGAAATCACTTAAATAGAAACGGTGTGACAACATGAAGCAGGCTAGAAGTTTCATAGTCAAAGTCCGTATTTTAAATGGATTCGGCTTTTGTGGAATGGCCTCAGAACAGGTTGTGCCTGCTGGCTTGGAAAGCTTTTTTCCCCTTAATAAACATGTTAACTTGGTCTAATACCAACATTCTTTGGATGACTTGAAACATTTTATTGTGACAAAATAATTAAAAAAACTGAATATACAGTATATATACGGGGTAAATACTTTTTACAGTGGTTAGGGCTACATCAGCATGGTATCATCTTAATTTTGACTTTTAACATGTATTTTTGGGCGATACGTACATACTCCCAGGGGTTGCTTTTATGCCCTACATGACGCTGATGTTGACTCCGCTTCCTCCGATGATGATCTACATCCTCATTATGGCCATGTCCATGGTCATGGTCATGATCATGGTCATGGTCTTCCTTTGGTCCAATGTTCAGGTTTCTCATGAGAACCTCTAACTCTGCAGAACACAAAGCACACCTGAGCACAAACTAGCTGTAAGGTGTAGAAGACGTTTTCTGAATGGACGGAACATTGACTGAGGAGGCTGCCATTATTTACCATGAACTGTGAAATTTTTGGAACCAGCTTGAGTCATAATGTAATCCAGGAAGAAGCTCTCGTCAGGCAGGGACTGAGCACCGAAGCGGTGACCAAGCAGGGCGTGGTACAGGACACGCCCCAAAACCGCACCCACTTCCTGGTCCAGATGTGTCAACAATGGGTTGACCTCCATCATGATGTCACCAGCCGTTAGACAGCTCTGGGGTGAGAAAGGTAAGTAGCCTCGATAATTAAAAAGGTTTTTCTGCAAGCTGCCTGTCAAATTTAGATGATTAGGAAAAACGTTTATAAATCTTTGCATCAAGTGCAAACTTATCTGACATGAGGTCAATGCAAAAAATAATAAAACAGTGACAGAAAATACACGCACAACATTAAATCAGCATACTATCAACAGCTTCATGTTTTTACTTTATGGTTTATGGACCGTGTTAGTTTGGGAGTATGTTATTAAGTTCACTGTAGTCAGTGTTGATGCTGGGAAACCTGATTCCCCTGGCTTCTGTTTTGCTTCATATCAAAGCAACTTTAGGACTAATATCGAACAGATGAGCTTTAAACACTTTTTCCGGCTTGAAAAAAACGCAGAAAGCCAATTGACGAACCCGAGACATCACAGTAGTTTTAAATAAAATCAATGAAATCAAATCTTTCTATTTCTGCACCATCTAAAAATGCCTGGAAAGCTGTAGGAAGCATGTGGGAGAGTTAGTGGTGTGTAAAAAAAACGTTCAAAGGCACAAAAAAAAAATTGCCGTGCTGTGAAAAAGCTATTCACTTTCTGAAATGAGTGGCAATAAATGTAAACGTTTTTGTTGATCATTTTTGGAGCTTTACTTGTATCGCCTTTCCTTATTCCATAATAAACTGGGTTCAAAGCAACCCCGTGACACTGGCATGATTGGCCTGGGTGTGTGGTTCTCATAACCAGATCTAAGCTGTGATCTGGCCTAGGTCCAGGCTGCTGTGCAGACCTTGTGGGCTGTAGATGGTGTGATTGTGCTGTGTGAAACTTTGACTCGTCAGCTCATGCTCTTAGCCAATAAAAAAACTCCCAATTTATGTTGTTTTATTGATGAGTTAGCGGAACTCCTCATGAGGTAAAAACTTTAACTACCTAGTGATAAAGCCTGTTATACAAGCTGATTAAATTGTTTCAAGATTACTTTTTTAATCATTTAGGGCGGTAGTTTCAAAATTTACACTGCAAAAAACGGAACTAAAAATAACAAAGATTTTCTTGAAATGAGTGCATGTATCCTTGATTTGAGCAGGTAAATAAGATTATTTGCCAGTTGAATAAGATTTTTGCACTTAAAATAGGAACAACTCATCTCCATCATCCTATTTCAAGTGCATTATATGTAATTGTCTTATTTTAGGGGTCAAAATACTCATTATATTGGCAGATAATCTTATTTACCTGCTCAAATCAAGGACAAATGCATTAATTTCAAGACACTTTTACTTATTTTTAGTTCTGTTTTTGCAGTGTTTAAGCATCAAACTCAGAAAAAACTGTAGCATCCCCAACTATTGCTGATTAAAGTAAATATTTTCTCTTTAAACCCTTGAAGTCTGAAGCAAAAATATTCTTCAAGCCAAAACGTATACCTTTAAGACCATGCCATCAATAATGGGCTCCTGAAAACAAACTTTTGGAACCAATAGCCAAGCAACATCTTTTATTTTTAAGCAGCAAAAAAGAGTATCTACCAGACTCTTACCTTATTATCCGAGGGCTCATAGTGCTTGTACAGCTCGTGAATCACGCCCTCTAATCCAAGAGCGTTCATGTGATTATGTGAGTGTTCGTGGTGGTCAGAGTGGGTGTATTTGTGTTGGAAAAGCTCCGTCTCGTCTGCCCACCTCCCCTGTCCTATCGCAGCGCAGACCAAGCCAGGCGAGGAGAGGTACAGGACGCTGCCTGCAGCGAGCGCCGGGAACTGAGACACGCTGACGGTTGTGTTCCCATTTTCTTGCGTCTCATGGATGGAGTGATTCCCGATGAGCTGATGAACAGCACCTGCCAGGTCACACTGAGGGTTCGCACACAGCAAACATTCAAGCAGACAGAAAGGAGACATAAAAAGAGACAGGTCAGTTTAAATACTTTGTGGAGACTAGACAGAGTTATGCAAATTCTTCCCGGATGTTTGCAACATTATGCAGACTTAATCAATCGCCCGAAACATTTTAAGACGTTGTCACCAAATACATCAATATGTTATCTATGTTAATTGGGATTTTATGTGATTTATGTGACTCACGGTGGTGCATAGTTGTGAAGTGGAAGGAAAAACGTGTATGAAGCTTGAAATTCTTTTAAAATAAAAATCCGAAAAGTGTGCTGTGCAAATATTCAGCCACTCTGAGTTAATTCTCATAGACCCACTTATAGTGCTGAGCAATTTGGAGTATGTCTCCGTCAGCTTTGCACACCTAGAGACTGAAATTGCTCCACCGCCTTCTTTGTTAGTTGGTCAGCCTTTGTGAATATCAATTTTCATCTGACCAGAGCCCCTTCTTCCTACATGGCTTGTGACTTCCCAGGATCTTCATTCTTTCATAAATGCCCAATCTGTGCCCGACTAATCGCTGTCCAGTCGACAGACTCTCCCACCCGAGGAAAACATCTCTGCAGCTCCTCCAAAGTTAAAATGAACCTCTTGGATGCTTCGCTGATTAAGGCTCTCCCTACTCGGCTTGGTAATCTAGGCATGATTGCAGGTTTACAAATGAGCCATCCTCCTTTCCATTTTCATATGATGGATCAAAAAGAGCTCTGTGAGATGTTCTTAATCCTGCTTTGAGCTTCTCCACAACTTGTTAATTCTTCTTTACGATGCTGTCTGCTCACTAATGTTCTTGAACTAACCTCTGAGGCGTTCACAGTTGCATCTTTACCAAGATCAATGCAAACATAGCTGGTCCCAGTTTAACACAATCACAATGACAGATTAAAGGCACTGAATACAAACACATGGCACTTACCTGATCTTAGTTGTAAGAACAGGATGTACCGTTTATCATTTTCCTACTACTTTACAATTATGCACTAATCTATATTGGCAAATCTCATTAAATCACATCGAAACATATTGATCTTTGTGGCCGGATCGTGACACAATGTGAAAAGTTTTGTGAATAATTTTGCAGGGCACCGTATAATCTCAATATTATAAGCACCATTTTTGCCTTTGACGTTGCAATTTTCAGACAAGAAGCAGGAATATAATACCATAAAATGCTGACAACCCTCTTTTCTCTATTCTGGAGGGGAAAATAAATTCAGTCCTATATACTATAGAAAAAGACACAGATTATTAATTCTTAAATTAAAACAGCAACCATATATGTGGGAGTAAATAGTTTTGTCTTCTTCTCACTCCTTTTCGGGCTAATTTGACTTTTTGTGTATGTTTCAATACAGTAATTCATAAGTATGATTCGTATGACTAGATACATTTTTGTCAGTACTGCATGCAAATTTCTTTTGCATAGTTTTCTATTTCCCTGTGTTGATTCCTTTTACCCAGTATGGGGTACAATGTGCTAAGTGTGTACAGCGTATGTTTTTTTTTATTATTATATATATACAGCTTGAAATAAATTAAATCAAAGTTAATTTTGTTAGATGAATATACACAGCAGTTAGCTGTAGATCTTTCTGAGGATGCTTTAAAGCTTGGTTCACCCTGACATATTTTGTAAAGCTATTTCTCAATGTCTCTTTAGCAGTGTTTTGTTTTTAATTGTGGTAACATTCCCCTGATTTCTAAGGTCACTGTTAAAGACCATGGATCTATTTTAAGACAAAAGAAGCAAAGTTCAAGCTGCAGAAACTGAATTTTACCCAACTCTGTTATGTAACAACAGCACTAAACGACGAGACGGGCGACATTCATTACGACCTACAATATAGGGGTCATGAGCCTTTAAACTGACAATAACGCTTAAATATTAAATGCTGTAAGTTGGATCGTACATGACTTGCATTTTGGATCATTATTAATCCACTATACATTTTTTCACTGTTACTAAAAAACATCAGCAGGTGGGGGCTGCATGAGGTGGGATCTGAACAGAAACCTTCCACAAAGACAGCAAAATCTTTGATTTTGATTCTTTCGTTATAATCAAAGCCACAGTTCTGTGTAAATAATTGCTCTCCTTGCAGCCTTCCCTAGGACATATTTCACTATTCCATGATGTGCATTGATGCACTTTACAGCAGTCATCGAAGAAGTTCAAGGACCTTATTCCTACTGATAAAGTAGTTTTATCTTAATCAGATATTACAGCAGTTTATAAATGATATCGTGGGGGATAGTCTCGCTAAATATGGAAATAGGGAAGTTTTCAGCCTCTGAAAAAGGACAAAGAAATAAAAAAGTTCAGTATTTTTTGTCTTAACTTGATCAACGATTGCCTATGAATAGATTAAAAACTCAGTTTGTGTAATTTCTTTATAAGCACTGAGATAAAATGCGAGTTTTAGTAACAGTAACATATTTGCATAAAGCTGTTGATTCATGAGTCAGTAAGCTCTAAAGGCTTTACCAAAACTAAGCAAATTTCAAAACACAAATGTGATGCAGTTCATTTTCATTATTTAGTCTGAAGAAAGTCCAGACATGAGGGCTTATAGCACTGTGTGGCCAGTACACTGACATTTTCAATCCATTCACTACATGCCTTTATTAGATTGGACAGACATGTTCTTTCTTTTATTAGATTGTTGTAAACAATTTTGAGGCACCTAGATCTTGATTAAATGCCTAAATAGATACATTAAAAACCTAAAAAATATGAATATTCAACATTCAGGGTGAAATTAGTGCTTTAAGAATAACAAAGCTTCTTCTGGGTGCATACATTCGATTTAAGACACCTGCCATGCTGTTACACCGTGTAGTTATTTATATTAATGAAACTAAAGCAAAATGTGAAAGCTAGCTGAGCGGAAAAAACTAAGCACCTTTGTTTCAGCAGCTCGAAATTCCAACTTTAGGAGCAATAACTTGAAATTACAGCCTTCTGGGTGAGCTTATCAGTATCTCCTATCTTTGTGAAAAGATTCTGACCTACTTGTTATAACATGACTTCAGTTCATTGAGGCTTAACGGCTCTCCTTTCTGCACCGCTCTCCAAAGGTCAGGCCCCAGCTTTTCAGTCAGCTTGACATCTGGACTTTGACTGGAATTTTACAGCACCTTCAATCTTTTAATTTGTTTACGTCATTCTGTCTCGTGTTTGCAAGCGGGCTCAGAACTTTAAGATATCTTGGGTCCTGTGGCTGTAAAACAAGCCCAAATCATGACCTTGCATACAACTTAAGAATTTCAGTGAATTACAGTGGATTCCAGAATAAAGTAAGTTTGCAGGATATAAAGTAACTTTGCAGGATAAAAAAATTTAATTTTGCAGGACAGTTTCAGGATCAAGTGCACAGTGATTTCAAAGTACAGCAATTGAGATGTAAACAATGCAGGACACATGTGATACAGTGCATTTATAATTTCTGCTCAAAACGATGTTGAACAAAGTTTACACGATCACTATGATAAAGAGGGACAAATCTGAATAGAGTGGTTTGTATTTAGTTTATCAATAATGGATAGAGTAAGAAAACAGCAGTTTTTGAAGTGTTGTCAGGATTAGATGATAAAGTAGTGCTGTAACCTAACTAATCTCTGGCTGGTGTAAAATATATTATATTATATTATATTATATTATATTATATTATATTATATTATATTATATTATATTATCAGAGGGCAGCAGGTGCCGTAAATTGTAAGGTGAAGCAGTGAAAAACGGCCCATCATCTCTAATGTTGGTCTCAACTAATTTCAAGAAATTGCTAATGAAGTATTTTATATATATATATATATATATATATATATATATATATATATATATATGCAACTCTGCAGCCACGCCGCCACTTCTTTTGGTTTTTGAAAAGAAGCTGGTCTGATTCTCTTAATCCGTTTTAACAACCAATCTGAGCAGTGTTGCACATTAACTGGTGTACAGGTTTTAGGAATGTGATTACAATTATTGTAAAAGGCATTTTTGTGGAACTGCATATATTTGGCACTTTCTTATTCATCCTTTTTGTTATTATTGTGCTTTTTTTTTTTACTGTGCTTTCTATTAGCTCATAATCTTTCTCCTGATACACTGTGAATGTCACCCTTTCAGACAGAGGATTATTTCACCAATCATCTATTTAAAACTATGGTTCCCAAAGCTGGGTTTGGGACCCCACTGGTGATCACAAATCCACAAGAATGGGGTCTTGAGATGCTCCCTAGAATTCACGCTAAATAACAAAAATAATAATGGTAAAGAGTTTTTATGACATAAATATAAGAAGAGCAAAATAAAATGAATATATTTGCTGTTAATGCTGTTTTTAATGTCATTAAACCCCTTTTTATATTTGGCTTTCTACAGCTGTCAGCGACCTTCACAAACCAAAGAGGCTTTGTTGCTCTCCTTTGTACTAAACAAAATTATTTTTTTCAATATTTATTGAAAATACCATGAGACTAAAAAAAGAATTACAAAACAAACAAAATGTATCGCATAACTATTATTCTGTTGTGGGAATTATATGCAGATGGTTGTATGAGAATTGAAAACACATAGAAAAGAAACCAGATCAAGCGTTTTTCCCCCCTTCATATTTAATAATGCTGAAAGGTTCTTTATCCTTTTTTTGTTGTTGCTAGAATCACTAAGGTCCACTGTGGAGAGCCTTAGGAGCCACACCTGGCACCCGAGCTGCAGGTTACGGACGCCATCATTTAATGTGTCTGAAGCTGAAAACCACTTATTATTTTGGAAGCCACTGCTTTTTCCTCTTAAACAATAAAGGGGTACATTTGTTTTATTATTTTCCCCCTGCATGTCAGTTCTGGTTTGAGTTAAATAAAAAGGATTTTATTTTGTTGTCACTGTAAGTCAAACTCAGTCTTTCTTATTTTCTTTTAAAAAAATATTGCATACATTTTTTTAAACTATCTGTTTCATGAAATGTGTTCTTTTTTTGTCATTATAGTTATATTATATTGTGTGCTTTGTAAAGCTGTAATAGAAGCTATGGTCATAAAATGGACTTTTAGCAATTTCACACTATAGGAAATTAGGTTTACATATACAGATATATATTCTATATATGAATTTAAACATGCAAATACATTTTACCCTTTTATAAGCCTTGAATATATAAAGTCCCATGAGAAAAAAGAGCGCAAGGATTAAGTGCTCTTGCCAATTTTCTCAAGACAAGTATGATGCAGTTATTCAATATTAGTTTTTTTGCATTTTTTTTAAGACAAAATCAATACAAAAAACAAATCAAATGCCAGTTTTAAGCCTTGCTTTGGTTTTAGTTAAGTTAAGTCCACTTCAAATTCATTTTTAAAGCATTTAATCATTAAGACGCACTTTGTTTCTTACTAAATTGACATATCACGGTGAATATTCTTGCATATAATTAGAATAATCCGCTTTGGGCAGCTGACTGACAACTCTTGGACTCTTGGACGGTCTCACCTGGCAGCCAGGTATGGCCTAATAAAACTCACCTTTTCACACGGCACCTCGCCGCACTGCACACGCTTCTGCAGGGTATTAAAGAGGAGGCGAAGGGACTCCCCGGTCAGAAAGCGCTGTCCCGGAGACACGACGCCGACCACCGCGCTGTACGCGTCCTCCACAGCCGAAACGGAGCCAACCGAACCCGGACTGCAGCAGAGGGAAAGGAGCAGCAACGGGACGAAGGACTTCATCTTAAAACTTTCCTCAGGGTGGATAGAAGGTGAAGGCTGCTGGCTGGTGCAGGGACACATTGAGCCGTGTGTGGAGCCTCCGCGCGCTGATATACTCCTGAAAATCCTCCATGGTCTCGACGGATCTGGACTCTGGATTCTGATTGGCTGAGACGTGGCGCGCGGGTTTTACTGTACCTGCTGCTTCAAACACCTGCGGACTGCCGGACAGAGACGGTCACAGCAACTGCCTGGTACAGCTGTGCACCGACTTTAGGGAATAAAAAAAAACTATTACTTCATTTAATTTACCTAATTTAATGGAACAAATGGAGTGATAATGATTTGATCACACGGCCAGAGGGATGAAACTTTGCCATAATACTACGGGGAGTTTTCAAATGGTGACTTTTACCACTGCGAAAATGTATTCGCTGCCTGAACCTGAAAGAGTGGTTGTGTGGAGGCAGCTGCTGCCATCTAGTTGTTCTCAGTTGGATTTAATTTGGGCAACATTGCTTTGGAGGGTGCACCAGAGGAATCTCAGTTGGGCCTCGAATGAGTTTGGCCTCGCTTGTTTAAATGTGGAGTCCACAGGAGTTTGGCGCCTGCCTGTGATTTTATAGGTGCATCAAACCTTGTTCGAGCTGCAAAACGTTCCTCTGAGAAGATTTCCTGGATTATGAGTGTTTTTTTTTCTTTCTTCCCAGGAAGCATGGTGGTGTCCTCGTCCACAGGGTCTCAATCACCCTGAAATTTGCAGTTTTTTTTGACCAACTTACTGCTTTTGAGGCATTCAGAGGTGCGCCTGATGGTAGGCTTTGGATCATTGCCCTGCTGCGTAAACTCAAGCTTCCTGCAGCTTGAGGTCAAAAATTGATGGTGGGGCGTTTTGCTGGTGGACAGCAGAATGTACGTTTCCATGAATTGCAGCATGCTATCCAGGTCCTGAAGCGCCGAAGCAGGCTCAGATCACAACAACGCCTCCGCCATTTTTCATTGTAGATTTGAGGCTCCTATTCTAACAATTTGTGCCAATTTTACACCACCGTGAAGGGATACGCACCGATGTTTTTACTACTGTCTGGTCAGTCTACAGAAAAGATACTTGGGGAATCATCAGGATGTGTTTTGGGGAAACATTCTTTTTAGTTCATTAGCCCTCAGAACTCACTAACTTAAGCACATGTTGCCAATTTTCCTCTTTTTTGTTGCATCACAAACACTTTTGTGACCTCCTGGATGAGTCGTCGATTCGCTCTTGGAGCAATTTTGGTTGACTCGCCACTCCTGCAAAGGTTCCAGTCTTGTTTAGTGCTGTCTTTATTTGTGGATAATGTCTCTCACTGTGGTTTGCTGCAGTCTCAAAGCCTATGAGACAACTTCAGGTGCGGTTCCGCTACAGGAACCTCTTAAGGGACTAGAAAATTGCATCACAGAACCTGCTTTTACATTAGCCGGATTTCTTTGTTTCCAGACCGCAGCAGCACTCCGGCCGAAGACGGACCCACTTCAGCGAATGTCATTTACATAAACAACCCAGGTTTTGGACCCTGAAAGGCACACAAAGAACAATGTAGAGGATAAGAAAAAAACGCTCTAGAACCCTTTTTTATCCCTTACCAGAATGATACGTTAATAACAATTTTCTTCTGATCTGCACTTGAGATCAACGTATGAAGTTTTAGTTTGAGTCTTTCAGTCTACTTCCTGTTGTCAGATTTTACAAAGGTTTGGAAAGCAGTTAGTTTGCTATTCTAATTGACCAATTGGGTGTGGGTGTTCGCACACAGATAAAAAAAAATTAAACCAAATATTAGGTTATTCTTCTTAACTCAGTGCTTGGTATCTGTGAAGTTTGACATTACTTTTGTTTTCCCCTCATTTTTTGGGGTTGAAAACCAATAATTTGCGTCCGACCCCAACCTCGATTGTTGAGTTAAATCTGGGTTGGATCGGACTATATGGGATCCAGGACTTCATTAGCAAGACTGATAATACAGATTGATGGTTTCCTATTTGCTTCATAACATGAAATAACTTGATTCAAGTTCTTCATACACACTGGGTTTGTGGTTATTTAAAACAGCTTTACACGGTTAGCATTAAATACTATTGGAAACTAAGGTAAATTGAATTCAGTAACTCAATTAACTAAGTAAAATATTATATAAACATGAAGATATTTTTTCTTGAGTTTCATGTATTTATTTTTGTTAATAATGATTTTTCCTTTATGGGTAATGAAAACAGGATGTTCAAGAATATAACATCAAACCAGCAATTAAAAAGAACTTTAATTCAGAAATGTGAGCTTAATGAAAATTATGTTTAATTATTTTAAAAAGGTGTTTTTAATCTGACAAATAAGCCTCATTAGAGCTCATATTCTAATTTACTGAATATCAGTATGCTAATATCTCTCATTGTAAAAAACGAACAAACAAAACAAAACAGACACCTCAAACTCTCAGCTTTGTTTCTGTGCAACTTGTTTTCTATTTTCTATTTGATTAGACGTTTTATCAGAAGCTTGACAGTCCATCCAAGGCTGAAAGATGCCACAAAACACTGACTCACAACCTCAGAGTGGCATTTGTTTTAAAGACATGAACACCAAGTGCAACGTATCTGGCATGTCACAAATACAGTTATTCTGATAAGTCAGCGTGGACAATAACTTCTTTTGTTCAAGTTTTTTTCCAACCCAAATCTCAAACTATGTGATGGAAGCGTCATCACGGGTCTGTCTCACTGTTAATAAGGCATACAACTGCAATGATTTATAAAACAAAAACTGGGCTAAATGTAACATAGATGTTTCAATAAGTGAAGTTAAATGTATTTTAACTTCTGATTTCTGATCATAATAAATTGCAAATGGTAGTTTCTCTTTGCTAGCATTAAAAAGAAGGTGCTTTATCTGTCAATTAATGGATTGGCTACTCAGAACTTGAGAGTCCATTAAAGATCTAAGGAGACCATTAGATTACAGAGCATTTTATGTCTTTTGGTGACATTTCTAAGTTCCACAAACAGTTGAAATAATTGAACTTTAGCACAATTATTTGATGTGTCACTACCCTCACCTTCCATTTATGGTATAATGAGGCAAAGATTGAGCTGTTTGGCTACAATGATGAGGAATGATGAGGTACTAACTGTCAAGCACGGTAGTGGTAGAGTCATTTTTTTGGGCTGTTTCACAGCTAGTGTGATGTCTTGCACAAAAGGGATGGGATAGTGAACCCAGAGGATTAACGTCAAATTCTTCAACTTCACCTCAAATCAACAGCTTGATGGGTAAAACATAGACAGAGTTGGGGTTACCAGTAGAACAATTGATGTAAATGCATGTTTGGACTAATTTTGAAATGGATAGAGCCCGGACCTTAACCATTTTGACAATTTGTTGACTGTGCTTGGCTGAGTCTGTGCCAGAAAACCTACCAGTTTGTCAATACTCAATAATCAAATCTGCTGCTGGAATCAGGCCAAAAGCTTGTTGATAGTTACAAAAGCGTGTGGTTGAGGTCACATCTGCACATCTGTGGCTATATGTATTATATATAATTACAATCATTCTTATGAGTGTTTAAAAAACATTATTTGTTCATGGCTTTTAATGCCATCTGAGCAGAACATTGTACTTTTTAAACTTTTTATCTACATATTTATTATTTATTTTACCTGGTTGTTTTATTTGTAACCATTTAAGCATATAGCAACTGAAGTTATTTCGGTCAGTAGTTGTTTTAAATGTGCTCAGATTGACTTCACATTATATTCATGTCTCTGTGTGACTATATGTGGAACAAACAAAATAATCCAAAACAAATTCAAACTTGTACACACACTATTCATAAAAAAAAAAAAAAAAAAACAACTGCCACCTCGGAAAATAAATATTCAGATAAATTACTAATAGCTCTAAGCTAATAATATTCATGCTTATGATTAGCGTAAATTAGCTTCTGAACAATACTGTACATGAATAATTACTTTTATTTCCTCACATTGTGATGATTTATTAATCCTAGCCAAAGATAAAGGACTACAACATGACTTTTTGAGATAATGTTCATTTTCCCAGCATATTTAATCATTGACTCGTGGACTTGTTTTGTTCTCAACAACTTTTAGGAAAGACCCACAACAGGGCTCTACCAGTGCATCAATTCTTCTTATTTTTTTTATCTTTAAAGCAGACAGTCTTTTCTTTCTGTCCTCAGAGATGATTGCAGCTGCAGGACATCTCATCACACCGCCTGTGCCGTACTCAATGCTTTCATATGTGACCGCAAGAAAATAAACACGGCTCGCTGTTTGTCCCCTGAAATCCACAATATCTGCTGAAAATGTCCTTCGCGTCTTATCTAATGAGTCAAAAATAATCAGAATTGAGCGATGATCTCACTGACTAAACCGCGACCAGACTAAAGGAGACAGTGGATAAAGATACAACGCTTTGTGCGTGTTAGTGTGTTGACCACCAGATGGCGCAGCTGCTCTTTGAAACGTCGCAGGATCTTAGAGCACACGTTTATTTACCGGACATGCATATTTTGCAGGAACATCATTGCGTAGGAAATGCACTAATAGATGTTTTTTTTTGTTAAAATTGTCATACAAAACATCATATAACCGCACGCCTTTTAAAAATAAAATAAAACCAGAAATAAAAATAATTGAAAAATTCAAGGATTTGCTTCACATCAGTTTATTTATTCATATACAGCAACAGTTGTAATTGAGACGTACTCAATTCAAACCCATTCAGTTCACTCCATTCTAATCCGATTGATATCTAATATCAATCTGATGTTATGCGAGATGCAAACAGGCCCTCGTTGTTGGAAAAAAGCAAGAAAAGTAGTTAGAGCGAGTTGAAGTGGCAAAGGATGCTGGAAAGAAAGGAGAAAGAAATGAGTGGAGTAGGAGAAAATGTCAGCAGGATGCAGCCTGTGCACAAAATTAACCAGTTAAGTTTTTTTTACCACTGTTTTTTTTAACTGTGGGACCGCATCCTTTACTGGAGGAGCCGAGGTCAGCGTGATTCCGGTCAGTAATGGACTGAGCAGCATGAGTACTGGGTAGAAAACACTCCCTACATGGTACCATCCCATCCCAGACTTGGCAGTGTGTTCAGGGCACACAGGGCATTAAAGGTTACACTATATGTGTATAAATAATGACTCTGTTTTATCAATTAAAACGAATGTCGATTCATACTGGCTGACCAGGAAAAGAAAGACGTTACAGGGGAGAGTCTGTGTTCAAAGGAGAACATTTTAATAACTATAGGTCACATCAATTCAATTCAATTCAATTCAATTCAATTTTATTTATATAGCGCCAAATCATGAAACATGTCATCTCAAGGCACTTTACAAAGTCAAGTTCAATCATATTATACAGATTGGGTCAGATTATGCAGATTGGTCAAACATGTCCTATATAAGGAAACCAGTTGATTGCATCAAAGTCCCGACAAGCAGCATGCACTCCTGGGGAACCGTAGAGCCACAGGAAGAGTCATCTGCATTGTACATGGCTTTGCTGCAATCCCTCATACTGAGCAAGCATGAAGCGACAGTGGGAAGAAAAACCACCCATTAACGGGAAGGAAAAACCTCCGGCAGAACTGGGCTCAGTATGAACGGTCATCTGCCTCGACCGACTGGGGTTACAGAAGACAGAACAGAGACACAACAAGAGAAACAAAAAAGCACAGAAGCACACATTGATCTAGTAATCTGTTCTACATTAGATGGTAGTAGCGGGTGAGCCGTCTTCTCTGGATGATGTCACAGTTAACAGAACGCCAGACCAGGTGTACCTACTATGAAGAGAAAAGAGAGAGAACAGAAAGTTAAAGCAGAAATGACAACACATAATGCATAATTGAAGAACAGTAGAACTCAATATAGTGAGAAAATTAGATCCTGATATACTCCAGTAGCCTAAGCCTATAGCAGTAAAACTATAAAGGTAGCTGAGAGTAACATGAGTCACTAGTTATAATTTTTGTCAAAAAGAAAAGTTTTAAGCCTAGTCTTAAAAGTAGACAGGGTGTCTGCCTCACGGACCAAAACTGGGAGTTGGTTCCACAGGAGAGGAGCCTGATAGCTAAAGGATCTACCTCCCATTCTACTTTTAGAGACTCTAGGAACCACCAGCAGACCTGCGGTCTGAGAGCGAAGTGCTCTGTTAGGAACATACGGGATAATCAGAGCTCTGATATATGATGGAGTTTGATTATTAAGGGCTTTATACGTTAGAAGAAGAATTTTAAATTCTATTCTATTCTAAAACATCCTGTTTTCCTGTTGTGTTTCTACATTAACTGTTTTTCACATGCCCACGAAAAATAGAAATAAGTTGAGTAATTAGCTCACTGTGTTTGCTTATTTAGCTCTTTTTTTATCGCATTTGTGTTCTAACACTGTACATTTTCTAATGTGTATTATTGTTGCTGTTATTATTAGTTGTAGCTGAGGAAGCCAGCTTCAGCTGTGGAATTGATGCAGAGGAACAAAAATAATTGCCAGTCATAGGAGTGAGGAGGAGATAGATGAGGAGGGATAGGAGAAAGAGAAGGTGATGGTGGAGGAAGAGCAGGAGCCACCTAAAAAACAGTGCCAGGTTGGGTTACAGGTGCAGGGCTGGGTTGGTAATAGATGTTTGCATTGAGTCGTATAAAACCTCCAAGTATTGCAGTTCAAACCAAGACTTTTTGACACCTTCTAGCTAATAGGCTGAAAAGGTTGATTGATTTCAGGTCTAGCTTGTATTTAAAGGTATACCTGTAGTTATTGTTCACTTTGATGTATATGATAAGCTGCTTGTTTAGTGAACTTTTACAAACTGTAGTGTTTTTGTTAGTTTGCACATGTCGGGGAGGGGGTGCTAAGGGGAGTAATTCAATGTAGAACCGCCACTGAATCCAACTAAAAGGGCAGATTCAGATCTAAATACATACGATCCTTTTTAATCCTGATTACAGTAAAGTGGAATCTAGTTCAGTTGATAATTAATGCCAGTCGGTTTTAAAAGGTGCCTTTCTATGGAAACTCAGACAATTGCATTAAGTGATCAACAATCCCTTCATCTAGGCAAGCATGTGGCGACTGTAGGGAGCATGTACTGCAATGATCAGATGTTATAGAGTTTTTGAATGGTTACACTGGCACCATAGCAATTACTAACACCACACTACTTAAGGGCCTTGTTAAAAACTGTTTTAGTAAGCTAAAAAGCTGTGAAAAGTACAAACTAGGACACCATATGACAACCTATGTATTTTTTTAAATATATTTTGGACAAATGGATTATTTAAATTTTACCAATACTTAAAAATTCTATGAATCTAAAGTATTATAGTAATTATAATATGTGCTCCGATGAGGCTTGTTTTGCCAGATTAGAAGTACCTTTTTTTTTGGAGGATGCTGTTTGCCCGAGTTAAACTACAAACATTTAATCTGGTGCACCTCTTTCTGTTGACGTGAGAGTGAACACCCTGGGGAGATCCAAATAGCTAATTCCTTTACCATCTCATAAGTCTGGTAAGGGAAGCCAGCCAACCCCCAGAGCAGGCATGTGAGTAGCAGTCAGGAGGCAGACACTGTCCAAAAAGCAACAAATGGCCCCCTGAGATTGGCCAAACCCAAGACAACGCTCCTGCTCCATTCTTTCCTTTTTCTAAAATGTGTTTGCTTTACTTTCTTTTAGTCAATTCTATGCTAAAATGGTGCTTTAGCAAAAGACTTGACATGCCGAATGAAGCAGGAAATCGAGGGCATCCCATGTTCACCATATAAATGTG
This sequence comes from Fundulus heteroclitus, assembly GCF_011125445.2. Taxonomy (NCBI): domain Eukaryota; kingdom Metazoa; phylum Chordata; class Actinopteri; order Cyprinodontiformes; family Fundulidae; genus Fundulus; species Fundulus heteroclitus. The sequence continues at coordinate 17,627,374 of NC_046373.1, read as the reverse complement.
TTTTATTCCTGATCGTCTTTTTCCCCTTTGTGTGCAATGAACCACCACGGTTACTGAGGCTGTGCTATAGGAAGAGCCACCAGGAGGCAAAGGGACAGAATTATTAAGCCCACCATGCCAAACAATACAGCAGACTTTCAATATTTAAACTCCAAATGACTGAGAATTTATTTTATAGGTTGCCCATCAACTTGTATTGATGGGCTTAATTGCTTAATTGGATGCCACAGCTCTATAAAAATGCACAAGTGTGACACGATTCTTTCCACAGTCAACGAATTCTAGCAAAAAAACGAATCAATACAATTCTTGCTTGACTTGTCATTGGTCATCAGGTTATGGCTGATAATCGTAATTTATTTAGTGTATCCATTTAAGTTAAAAAATACCAGCAAATACATGAAAAAAGTAGGAAAAACACCTTTAACAGGGGTTTGATGCATTCTCTGGGTACAAATAGTTTTTCACATACAATTTTGCCATTTATTATCTGTGTAATAATTACTGTGGTGTTAACTTTTTTATTTTTTATCCTTGCCGTTTCTTTAGAACTAACTTTAGATTAGACAAGCTTGTGTTTTTTTCTACTTTTTTCATTACAAATAATTATGTGTAACTGTCTGTGTCTTTGCTATTGCCACAATGAAATGTAATAAAATATGAATAATCATTTTTGAATCAACATTGATAAACTTACATTATTCTATTATCTTTTGAGAGATGCATGTCTTAATTTCAGAGGCAAACTTCTTGGTTGAAATCAATTTGGTTTTGATGTAAATCTGGCATTTTTTGGGCTTAACCGTAGCTTAAAATCCTATTTTTTCACACTTTCACAGAAAAAACGATTAACGCACAGTGGCAGTGAGGCACAAGGCCGGGGACTGTCTAAAAGAGCAACAATATTGAATGTGAAAAAGCGCAGATTAATCCAGTTATTATTTACTTTAGCTTGAGTGTGACTCACATTCTGGCTTTTCAAGTCCGACACAGAGGCTGAAATCGCATCAGTCGCTACCGCTCTGCCTTGTGGATCACTTCAGGAAGAGTAATTGAGTTGATTGGCCGCACGCCATTTTAAAAGAAATTAAATCCATGAGTGGACAGCAACACAGACGTAACCAAAGCTCTCTTACAGTGTGGGATCCTGGACATCTGCCCCTTGTTCACACCCACTCTCTACTGGAGACAAAACACATTGTCCAGTGACCTGCTTTCACACTTCTGTTGCCGTGTCACGCCATGTTGTGTTCTCTGTCAAACAAACCTGTTGTCAATGTTGTTCTCAACGCATCCACTCATCAAGTTCAACAGTCTGTCTCTATACAACACACACACACACATAAGCAGTGGTAGGAACGTATTTACTAACTAAAATACCTGCTAGAAAGTATCTGTCTAATACTGCCAGCTCTTTTTGTTTCTCAGTTATTTTAACACACACACACACACACACACACACACACACACACACACACACACACACACACACACACACACACACACACACACACACTTATAAACTCAAAAAAAAAACCCTATCATACCCTTGACAGTAATGAATAACTTTTGGGTGTATTGGAAAACGATTGTACAACATTATGTGGTTAAAATGAAAATGTAAAAGAAAAAACAAGATTTTTAATTAAAATAATGATGAAAAAACAAATTCATTAATCCATTTTAGTTAATTGTGAAATAACCTCAAACGTCTTCCATGGTAATGCAGCTTAGAAGACTGTTGATGCATATTTGACACATACCATAGCCTGTATTTGTGAGCATTGTGCTACCATCTAGCGGTCAGCGTAAAACAACATCTAAGTGGGATTTTATTGTCTCAAGCCGTATGTGACAGAGACACTTGGCAGTATTTAGCAATGTTGACTTTCAGCAAGAAGATACCAGGCTCAAATCCCTTCCTGGATGAAGTTTGCATGTTCTCCCTGTGCATGCATGGGTTGTCTCTGGGTACCCTGCTTTCTTCCCACAGTCCAAACACATCACTCTTAGGTTAATTAGTCTCACTAAATGGTCCTCAGGAGTGAGTGAATGCTTGCATGGTTGTTTGTCCTGTGTATTTATGTGTCCCTATAACTTGTCCGAGGTGTACCCTGCCTCTCACCCAATGACCGCTGGAAATAGACACCAGGAAGGACAAACAGATACAGGCACATCTCAGAGAATTATGTATCTTTCTTTATTGAGGTGATGTGATTTTTTTTATTCTGGTTGAAATTAAATGTTGTATCTTCATTGGGTTTAAGTGGAAAATCATAATTACCAGAAATGGAGGTTTTATAATACCAGCTTGGACACCTAAAATTGGGAAATGTATTTAATTGGTATAGGCTAATTGAATTGTCTATAATTTGCATCATATCAAAAGCAAATCCAATATCAGTATATATTTTATGTTATTTTAAATGATCACATTAGCATCTGCTACGTAGCAGAAACACTATTCATATATTTTTTTATAAAATTGCAAATATGTACAGGCGGTAAGATGTTAAACACAATGATTTATTTATTTTCATTTAGATGTCCAAAAGGGACAATGTACATGAATTACCATTATTGCTTCAGTCCATCCTGTAATTGTGGCAGACTGAGCCATGAGGGCTCATTTTCTTTTCTAATCCCCGGCAGGTTGACAGCATTTAAACTTTTATTTAATTGGCAATAAGACTTTTTTTTCAGAAACACTTTCTGGACCAAAGGCACATGTTCTTTTGTTTCTCAGCAATTACAGCTTTTGAAAATGGAAATATGTGATTTGTATTTTAATACTTTTTGAGATATTTGTTTTGAATTATTCATAGGAGTTTAATATTTTAAGCGATTCAGTATGTTCTGTCTTTTGTTAGTCACCACATTTTGTGATTTTCTATGCCTTTTCAAGCTATTGTTGCTCTGTGTTTTGAGGATCTATCATTGCACAGGCTCTTATTACACCATATTTTCTTCAGTTCAATGTCTGGTAAAGTTGGATGAAAACAAAGATTGTGGTCATGAATGGTGGTTGACGATGGTCTCAAATGGATACCATTAGACAGGGACTTGTGGTAAAGACGAACACTAATGATATTTACCTAAAACTCAGACCTCCAAAAACATTCAGTAAGAGCTGAGAGTATGCTAAACTGACAAAAAGGTTATAACACAGTGAAAATGGGTCTCGGATATTTGATATGGACAGCATGGCTCACTGCCCAGGGTGACACGCCATAAGTAAGAAGCAAAGACACTTGTGGTAGTAGAGGCTAAATAGTGTAGTAGTCCTGACTAAAAAGGGATATTTAGCTGCTTATAGGGGCCCAGTATGCATTTAATCAAAATCTAAAGTACAGAAAACTGGTCAAACCTGAAATGTATAATTCCACACTGAGCAGACATACGGTGCATTAAAATACAGCTAGAGATTGATGCAAACTTTGTTGTGTTTTGTAGTTTATTCTGATCTAGTGCTTCTCAATTATTCTTTGTCACCCCCCCCCAGGGAGAAGAAAATCCCCCCCCCCCCCCAAAAAAAAAAAAAGCCACCCCTCACTGTCCACTGCAACAGTATGATTTGTCCATAAAACTATAAGACACAAAGATTGTGTTAGGTCTACTTATAATGCAAGTAGGTTACACCTCAAACATTGTATCCTTGTTGCCATTAAAGGAAACAAAAAATAACAAAACAAATACAGATATTCTTACAACACAGAATAACTTTATTAACATTGTTTTTTTAATACCTAAAATAAATAATCTAAAGAGTATCAAAGTACTTGCAATTTGCAAAGTAAAAATATATTTATCTGTGTCTTCATACTTGTAAATAGGTTCATACTGACGTATTTACAAAATATTAGATCCTCACACGGAGTTTGTCATATTGCAACATACATAAGCAATAAAATCTTGGGTGCTGTCAGTGGCTTTATCAAATTGCAAGGCAAAACGTTTGTCTTTGAGTTTCTCAACCAGCTGCGTGAAGGTCGTTAGCAAAGTCAGGGCAACAGTATCACTGGACAGAGGGCTAGTTTTTATTTTTGCAGCTCTTGCGTCATCCAGCAGGACAGAAACCATGTCTAATGCTACAGTCAGTGTGAACTCCTCTGCTAGTGTGGGGATTTTTGCATGGAGCACTTTGGTACGCCACCTTATATGATGCCGACAGTGCTCGCTGGTTTACTGAAGTAGTTCACAAAGTGTCATGAATGTTGGCTATATTTTCGCTGCAAAACTACAGCGGCTTATCAGTATTATCGAGGTGTAATGTCTTTAAGTGACGTCTTAAGATTTGGCTTCAAGCTGATTTGGCTTCAAACTGTCCGCTACCGATGCTTTTAAACACAGTAAACACACCGATCTTTGCTCGTTTCCCACCGCAATCACAGTGAAGCCAAGCGCTTCGTCATATGTCCTTATCTTAAGTTTTGGGGGAGTATTGTTTGCCTCACTATTTCTGTTTCTCCCCGCCTTTCTTTTCATGTTAAATATGTTTCCATGGTGTCTCTTGAGTGTTTGTTCACCACACTTCACAGAACAGTAGAACACTACTGTTCTGTGCATGCATGCATGCACGCATGCAAAAAAGAAACACAAAAAAAAACACACACACACACTACAGGTGTGTTCACATTGAACGCGAATGTGGCAGGCCGAGCGACAGATTTACATGTTATCCTTCAGCACGACATGTGGCAAAGCAACACTAAGCGAGGCCACAGAGGCAATTCTAGGCCCGCAAAACGGGCGATTTTGCCGATTAAAGCAATGCCAGAGGGCCACGACACCTGCAAGGGATGCGAAGCAACAGTTGTTGGAGGTGAAAAAGCTGAACTTTTGTAGCCTGGTCAGCCAGACTCAATTTCACTTTTGCTTTGGTATACAGCGAACTGTGTCTGGAACTGCTCCCATAGAGCACCTCTTTTCTGATACCGACCAATCACAGCCGTGGGCGGGCTTTATATGTTGAGTGACGTGCAGCACCTGAGAATCCCTCAGCCAAAACAAAAAAGATGGCCTCCTCTATGGAGCGTTCGTTTGCTAGTGCGCTTTATTCAGTTTTAAAAAAGAATAATTCACCGTTGTCTCAGCTCGACCGCGGTTCAACATGTTGAATTATATTGTGAAATGTTGACAGTGGTTGAGTTGTATGACTCAACCAATTACTACGACCAACAAGTCCAGAAACGAGTAAGCCTGAAGAATAGTGAGTGGCTAGACTGGAGTGGCAATTAAGTGAAAGCATCATTAGCGCCATTGTACTGCTGTATTTCTGCCTTGTTGCTCGCTGTGCAATTATTGTCGCATACTGTGCAAATGGCCGGCGATAAGGTCAGGCGAGCGACAGCACGCAAAAGTGGTGACTTTGTTGCGCCAATGTGATAGCACCTTAACGGCACTGAGAGCACCACAGTGCCACCTAGTGTAGTGGATGTGCAATTACACGTTATTCTAGTACGACAAGAAAAGCATATTATCAGGGGTCAGACACACCCCATCTGGTATCGCACCATGCCCCACCATTATTGGTAAACTTAAAAAAGAATTGTTTGAATAAATCATCAGTTTATAAATGTCTACCTTTCTATCAGGCTGTAGGGGGCAGTTCATGAAACAAAACTAAGGGTAGATTTTTTTTGTGTTCCATTCTTGCATGCTTTCTGACTCAACACGACCATCTTTTACTTCTGCAAAAAATTCCCATTTAATTTAATCTCTTACCTAATTATATTCATTGGATCATAGAAACAATATGTTCCAAAACAAAAATGGGTATTTCTCTTTAAACACAACTTATTCCACAAACTACACGTGAAGAAGATTAATTTATGCTAAATTTCCTTTATTCCTTTGCTCTTTGTATTGTGTACCTTGCGTTTGAGGGAATTGTACAGAAAAACATAACAGCAGAAGAATGCAGACATGCAGTGTTGTAAAGAGGCTTTTCACCCCTTACAGATTTCCTTTCTTTATGTATTTTTGTCACACTGACATGTTTCCGATAAGAAGAAATTTTTGACCTCACAGATGAAATCTGAGTTAACATACAATGAAGCTTTCAAATGTTAATTTCATTTAGTTAGGGAAAAATGCATTCAAATAAACCAAATTACAGGCAGTGGGATCTTTGGAGACAACAACTGCCTTCAAGACTTTCTGATTACTGGCAGTGAGTCTTTCACACTGTGAAGACATTTCATCCAACTCCCCTTTACAAAATGGTTGTAATTGAGCCTCAATTGATGGTCTTCAAACTTGATCAGGGATTTCAAACTCTGGACACAACATCTCAATTCAATTTAAGTCCAGACTTTGACTAAAATCTTAATTAGTGCGTTGGATCATTTTTCAGATGCAGAGCCCAAATGTGCTTAAAATCAAACTGATGGTAGGATGTTCTCCTTCATACTTTTCTGATAAAGAGAGGAATTCATGGGTCCATCCGTTACAGGAAGTCATCCAAGTCCTGAAGAAGCAAATTGGCCCTAGACTAACACATGCTACCACCATATTTTTGAGATGAATGTGACGGGACACACATCTCCCAAAAAAGTTATATTTTCGATTTGTTGGTCCAAACGGTGTGTTTTGGGCTTAGTGTTCTTTTTGGTCAGCACTGGCTTTCAAAGCTTGGAGCTTTCCCAAGGTTTCATATTGAACGCTGGCCTTGACCGAGGCAGGTGTAGCCTGCAGTTCTTTAGACATCGTTCTGTTTTTCTGTAACATTTTTGATGAGTCATCGCTGCCTTTTTGGGTTCATCTTTTTCAAGCCATTTCATGGCAGGTTCACCATCGTTCCTTATTGTTTGCATGTGGACAATGACTCTCACTGTGATTCACCGAAGCTCAAAATCCTTAGAAATGTCTTTTTAACCATTTTCAGATTGATAGATATCAGTGGGGGAGTGGTGGCCTAGTGGTTAGAGCACAGAGCTTTGGTCCCAGAGGTTCTGAGTTCAGCTCCCGCAAGCTGACATTCTGGGTCCCTGAGCAAGACCCTTAACCCCAAATTGCTCCCCAGGCACTGCACAGTGGCAGCCCACTGCTCCCCAAGGGGATGGGTTAAGATGCAGAAGTGAAATTCTCCATTGTGAGATGAATTATTATTTTGTTTCTCATCTCTTTTTGAATTTATTTTGATTGGGGCATGATGTGTTACTTTTAAAAAAAAAATCTTTGAGCCTACTTCACGTTGTCGAACAGGTTCCATTTATGTGATTACTGTCTTACTTCCTTACTGCAACTCATTATACAGCCTGATAACCAGGTTGTGAAGAGTTAACATGCAACAGATATTATTGTCTTGTGTGCGCATATTTGTTTGACAAAAGATGAACTAGTCAGAAACCTTTTTGAGAACGGGTCTAAAAGGTCTCACACACTTCATGAAGACTAAGCTTTACCTCAACAAACAAATGTTTAACCCATTTAACTAATACTTCACATGCTTGCTTCATTCAAATGTTTCCTATAAGCTTACACCACATCCCCCCCCGTCCCCTTCTTCTTCAGGCGACCGCTCTCCCTGTTTTCAGCTCGCCGTTCTCAGCGATGCTGATGTTTCCATTACAGAAATAAAAGCATGACGGCTAATCCAGTTACACGTTCCCTGGACAACACACACACCCACACACGGACCTGCAGACACACTGGTATGTGGATTTTGCACACAGCCACCCACACATAAGCATACTAACGCAAACAGACGCACAAACCTGCTTATGAAAGCAAACAACGTGGCAAGTTATTACATATGCACATGTCAGAAGTGGACAAATCTGAGAAAGCTCACACACAGAAGGAGGGGCGGGGTGATTGAAGGAGGACCCCCTGTGGTGTAAAAGTCTAACAGAGCTCTCGGTTCTGGAGTCCTGGAAATAAACACCAAGATTAGCTAATCCACACACACCAATCCACACACATCTCTGTAATCTCCCAAGACGACTTCCCTCAGTGCTGCACATTCTTCCCATGGAGCGACAACATGGGAAGCAACAAGGTAAAAGCAGTAAGAATGTTTTGTGAGATTCTCCGCTTTTTCTGCTCCATGTTGATTAACCTGGGTCACGATACAAAGGGCAATCTTCTCACACAGATTTATAATTTGTTTTGACATTTCTGTATTTATCCCTCCAAAGGGGTTTGCTCTCACTTAAACGTCAAAAAAAAAAACATCTCATGTTTTACTCGGCAAACAAAACATATCAACAAAGATTGTGTATTCTAGTTGAGGCTAAACGTTAGATCATCTTGAAAGCTATTACTACCTGATGATTCTTTCTGCCGTTTGCGAATCTTTGACACCAGTCTGAAACACCGAAGGATTCAGGGTGGGTCCTGTGATGACGATGGCCGGGTTCTGCCGCAGCAACGCATACCCAAAACATGACACTTCCATCTCCATGCTTCAAAGTCGGTATGACGCTCTTCTCCTGCATGTTGTACTAGTTCTGGTGCCAGTAATTAAATTTTAAGCCCCTCTATCTGAACACATTTGTTTTCCCAGAAGTCCTCATCTTTTTCCTCGTTCTCTGTGGCAAACTAGAGTTTATGTTTTTTTTTCAGAGAGCAAAGGTTTTCTCCTCGCACAATTTTAACAAAAGATAAGCCTGTGCCTGATTGTCCAGACAAGCATCCCGAGAAAAATGAACCCAAATCAGGATATTTGGTTCTGTAGAACCCAAATCAGGATATAGAGAAATACCCTCTTCTTTGAGCCTGATAACCAGCGAAAAAAGTGGAACATGTGTAGGCCACTTAGCAATAGGTCCAAGTCTGCCTCTGGTTCTGGGAGGCTCAGTAACTCCATAAAATGTGTGACACGTGCAGAATCCATATTATTGAACCCATTTAGATCCCAAGCTCGAGGAACAATTTCAAAATAAGTGCCTATAATCCATTAGAACCCACAACTGGCCTCACTGGGGAACAGCCCAAACTCAGCCTACCTTTTTGGTGAGTCGGTTCGAACCCCACATGTTACACCGTAATTCCACATCCTCCGGCTCCTGTACGTGTCCGCTCTGTTCCAGACCGCCTCTTTAAGCCCGTTTCTTTGAGTTGTGTTTTAGTGCTTGTGTTTTTAGAGGCAGGATAGTTTTATTCAAAATGCAAAACATGCTTATTCCCTGCAGAAAGGTCCTTGGGTTGTACAGAGTGCAAAGTCAAAGTTTGTACGCACACATTTAAAAAGCAAGCAAGAGAAAAAGTGTTCAGGAACGTTGGCTTTACTAGGTTTGTTAGTTGTCAAACTTAAAATTTAAAACTTCTCATCATTAAAACTTATTCTAAATTGATCAGATTTAATAGTAAAACAGAGTATTTGCTAAAGTGAATGTGTGAATAACAAAAAATTGTGTTTATGCTAACCTTGAGGATACATAAAATAAATTTTTGTTTTAGCTGTTATTATAAACAGTTCAACAACATTTTTTTTTAACCTTGGTGATTTTAAGCTTTTCCTTACTAAGTGAAGGAACTGTATGATAATGTTTCAGAGCTGCAGCTGTTTAGACAAAACTGAATATATAAATCAAATAAGGTGCACTTCTGGTTAATTTTACAACCACTGATGGCTTGTTTCATTCTGTCCTTACTCAAATATGTATTAATTACCTATCACATCAGCATGCTTGTCCTGTGGACATCTAAACCCACACTCACGCATAGCCCATTATGCTACCTTTCACACAGAGCATGTGGAGTTTAATTGGTATTTCGGTGGTCTTTAACGGTCATCGATTGAGTTAATTATGTCCTTAATGAGGGCTCAATTTATTCCTTGGCCTAATAAAACGTTACTTACACCACTTAATTGTGAGAGTCCTGAAAATTAGTGGACAGGGCGAAAACGACCATCAAATGGGATCCAAGTGGAGAAGGGAGTGTCCTTACTTTCCATAGTGTTTGGTAGAAAACCTTTTCAAACTGTGTGACTAAAATGTTTGGGGTATTGTAGTCAACAAGCTTCTCAGAATAGTTTGCTGGACTTTTGGCCCATTCCTCCAGACATAACTGCTGTGACTAAGTCAGGTGTTTCAAGCTCAGTCCAGAAATGTGCTAATTTGACACATTGATGATCGTCCGTTCGGATAATCGTTTGGACTTCTGAGACAGTGAGAGAAAAAGGGGTTTTTAGTCTAGTCTAGTGCATGCAAACATCTGATTTCAACTGTATACAAAAAACTGAGTCTGCACTTTACTTCAACAAGTAGTGTGTTGTATCAACACACTACTTGTTCAAGTGTTAAAATTTAAAGGGCATATATCGTGCAAAAATCAACGTTTTTGACATTTTAACTATGATATAATGCAATTCCTTCAGCAAAATCATGGCCAAAGTGGTGTTTTGCTTGATTCATGCATGTCTGAGTAATCCGAATGAATTTTCTGCCCAGTTAAACAACACGCCCACTTTCTCCTATTAGCGAGCAGTGATGTGACGTGGAGGCTACTTTAGCTCTGTTCCCACTGGAGGTCTTAACGCTCAATTCCGATTTTTTTCTGAAATCTGATTTCTTTTTTGCGAGGTTGTTTCCATTGCTTTTAAAATGCTACCTATGTCAGACTCCATCGTGAACTGTTTGCGGCTCCACACTGACCTGCATGTGCAAAAGAACAATAATGATAATGACTTCATGCCGCCTGCTTTGGTCCAGCAAACATAGAAGAAATATGTTTTATGGATTAAAATTTCCAAAGGAACCCTTTCAATGTGTCAACGATGAGGGGAAACCCGCACAAATAAAAAGAGAGTAAGACTCTGGCATTTTACACAACATTGGCTGCACAGATGTCTGTTTGGCTGCAGCGACTGGTGGGGCAGGCAGTTTAACAACTTCACAGAGACCGAGTTCATTAAACACTTTAGGAAGTTGAGAGCAATTTTTAATAATATCAGCGCCTCTCATCTCGACCCCTAAGGCAGGACACTCGTTCCACTCATTTTTCTCGCTATGCAGTCCTCTGTGTAGAGGATTGTACACAAATTTGCACGGCCATGCGTTACTTACATTACGTCCCTCATCCAAACGGTTCCTACATCATGTTGAGTAGAAGTTTTGCTGCTAAATGACATCTAAAGTCTTGCAGTCCGTCCACTTAGCAGCGCTGTGGCAGGCAGCTGCCATCTATCTTGCCAATGCTAACTGCTATTGATTCCAGCAGCTGCTGGTACAAAGTTGTGACATGTGTCGATTGAAATTGACATCGAAGACGCATTAAATCTGCCTTGGGCATCCCCACTGGAGTCACATTCAAAAAGATTTGATACGAATCAGAATCAGGGCCACATATGGAAGTGGCTCAAATGTAACTTTAAAAGATAAGATTTGAGCCAGATCTGAGAATCCCAATTGGTTCTAAAATGTCTGACCTGGACACTTGACCCATAAGAAATCTCATTTGGGCCACATTTGCCTGCAGTGGTAACAGGGCTTTTGTCTCAAAGTAGAGACGAAGTGGCTCTTTTAGCACCTAATCTACACAGCAACAGAAACTGTTCTTTTGTTCGCTTTAGATATCGTCTGAGTGGTGAAAATGTGTTTTCGGCTGAGAGAGGTCTTGGAATTTGTTCAGCCCTTCCTAAAGAAGAGCCTAACTACCAAGAAGTGGTTGGATTTGATTTTTAGGAGCCTGCTGCAAACCTGCAAACTTGTGTTTTTCTGTGACCATTACAATTACTGTATTTTCCGGACTATAAGTCGCTCCTGAGTACAAGTCGCACCAGCCATAAAATGCATAATAAAGAAGGAAAAAAACCTATATAAGTCGCACTGGAGTATAGGTCACATTTTTGGGGGAAATTTATTTGATAATATACAACATCAAGAACAGACATGTCATCTTGAAAGGCAATTTTAAATAAAAATAGAACGTAGGCAACAACAGACTGAATAATTTTACGGTTAGCTTACGCTACATGACACAACTGAGAACGTGCCTGGTATGTTAACATAACATATTAAAAGCTATTCAGATAACTATAGCATAAATAACATGCGAAGAAGTTAACCAAAGCGCCCGTGTCACTCCAAATAACTAAAATCCAGTGAAATCTTCATCCTCTGTGTCACTTTCAAATAACTCCGTTCACTTCAGAGGTAGAAGATGCGGCATTTCCGCTTCTACGTTGCTTACGTCTGATTCAACACAGGCCTAGAGCACCCTCTTGCGGTTTGGTGTGAAAATAACAGGTGTAATGATATACCGGTAAAAATGTGTAATAATTTCACACATAAGTCGCTCCAGAATATTGGTCGCACCTCCGGCCAAACTATGAAAAAAAAATGCGATTTACAGTACGGAAAATACGGTAACTCTTAAAACTGGCTCAATTCCTACAGGAAAACCACCAGATGGAGATGCCAGAGCCAAAAGTACATCAAACCTCTTAGCCATTTATAAATCTGTATTAACATGCATTATGTTTTCAAGCACCATCTGCATGTTTTAGATTAAATTGTCACAATGTGCGCGCATTATTGCACTGAAAACTTTAGAAAGGAAAACATTTGGAGATGCATTAAGTTTGGAGAGTGTGGTGTGATGCAGTGCTGCAGGGACTCTAGGGCGTTGTCATGAAATGGGCGGCATCCACACGTCACAGTGAAGGCAGGCGTCTTTGTTTCAGGCTGGAGAAACAACAGCAGAAAACAATTTCATGACAAATGAATACTCTGTAAGGCCAAAGGCAATATTTCATCATATATATGCCTATAGTTGACTTTAAAAGGCCTTAAAACACGTGATATAAAACCTTTTAACATTAATAAGTGAGTAAAATCTGCCTATATTCAAACACTGATACGTTCCTGCAAGACGAAAAAAAAAAACAGCTATTAGGCACACTTACCTACATTGGTCAAATGTTAATGATTTCCTAAATTTCATGGTGCTGAAATTTCTCAAACTGGCAGAAGGAAAGAAGACTGAATGAAAGGGAGTAATGGAGAGATGGAGGAAGTGGAGGAATAGTAATGAGAAATTTAGACTGAGAGATGGAGCGAGCGAGAGAAAGAGAGAAGGAAGGACTTAAAAATAATAATCATGTCATAGCCTGATAGTCTTGGTTTTCCAATATTTAAATCAGCGGACTGAGAAATGAGAGGAAGACAAAAAGAAGTGGCGGCAGGCCGAAGAGGGGAGGGGAACAATGAAACAACAGATGGATAAAAGGGACAGGAAGAGAAAAAGAAGGGAAAGAACAAAAGAAGAAAATACATGCTGAATAATGCTTCCATTCTACTTTATAGAACATTATTGATGTTTTAATGTAGCAGATGTTATTTACATGCACACTGTAAAGGATGCTGGATTTTTCTTACATTTACCAATCACACTGTAAGATAAAACATTTAGACAAAAGAGTGAAGCAATTATCAAGACATTATCTCACCCAAATTTTGTTTAAACTTTACTTTAATAATGTGATAGTATTTAAATCACGAAACCCTCTGCAAAATCCAAGTGGCCATCATTCATAAAACAAAATGAAGGCAAACTGTAAAAGCTGAGAGTAAAAAAAAAATCTAAGTACAACCTTGTTGCATTTATAAGGTTAGAGAGGAAAAGTAGCAGCTAGGTTCTGCTAATGAAATGCACTTGATTAATTGATCATCAGCAAGTGTGACCACCTTTACAAAAGCAGGAATTTTGTTAGTTTACTCGTCTGCAGCATGCACATGTGTGTCAAAACAATGACGGGACGGAAGGACATCAGCACCGACCTTAAATAAGCAACTGTTGGTTTCTATCAGTTTAAAGGCACATCTCCAGTTAATATGAAGCCCGTCATTCTGCAGGGAGAAAGGTTATGTGCAAGAAGACAACACTCAAGCCAGTGGATGGCTCAAGAAAAATAACCCTTAGGCCAGACTCTGCCTGGATGGGAAAAATAGCAAAAACCCAAAGAGCTTCGCCTCAGACTCCGTAGACCGTAGTTGGCATGTTGAATGTTCAGTTCAATTAGAAAAACTGACAGAGCAAGTACAGCTCGACTGGAAGAGTTCACAGGAGAGGCTCTCATCTCACAAAAAAATATGTCAGAGCAACTTAGGTTTGTGAGGTCTGCACAGTTGCAGCAATTAGGTCCTGAGCTCAAACCCTGGCCTGGGGTCTTTCTGCATGGCGTTTTGCAGGTTCTCCCTGTGCAAGTGTGTGTTCTCTCTGAGTACTCCAGTCCTGCTGATGGGTTAAGGACCTCTGATGGCCCTGTCTCTGTCTCCTAGTGTAACTGCCTGTCTCCTGGAATCTCATCCATGCTCTTCAGACTGTGCTGGGAGACTCAGTAAGCCCTCTAGCAACGACATGTACTGATTCTCCGTAGGATCCGGCTATCGCCTCATAACACCAGTGCTGACACTGACTCTAACCAAATGCAAAACTGCTGCAAAGAGGTAAAAAAAAATAAGGAGGAAAAAATGTCTGTGGCCTCCACCTGCAGAACCATTCCTGTTTTTGTGATCATCTCATTGTTGTCCCTTTACTGCCCTTGTTTCTAATTGCATTAATACCAAAACAGCCGACACTGATTAACAACCCCCTCTACTGCTGAACTGACTATACTCTGATTACAAAGTCTTTTTTTTTTCAGAGCGCTGTATGACTTTATCTGTTTGGCAGCTGAAACTTTGACCAAACTGGATCGCTCAACAGAACAAAGAACCTAAAGAAAGCAGCAAAATCATGAATGTTGTAATGTCCCGGTCAAAGTAGAGCAGCTTTTATCTCTTGGGACTAGTTTCCTAACCAGAGTTGAAGCAAAATATACTCTTCCAATAAAATTTAGAATTTATGTGTAAAGGTGCCAGAAAAAAAAGAGAATTAAGTAGTTTTCAGACTAAAGCAGTTTAATCACTCCCTGAACTTTCAAGCACCATGAACACCTGACGGCTGCAGATGTGTTAAATTCTCTGCTCTGGCAATTAAGAACACGATTAAACAGATTTCCAAATATCCGTTTAAATAAGTAGAAGGCTTTGTGCACCTTCTGCTGAACTTCAGTGCAAAATGAGGTTTGAACACGCAGAGAAAAGCTCAGAAAACCTCGGTGGCAGCAACAAATGAAGGCCCTGTGGTTCGTCTCATTAGGCCGGCCTTCAGCTCGGCCCCAGACAGGAAGTAATGAGCAGCCCGATAGCCAGTCATTAGCCTTTTACTACTGAAATTGCAAAGGAAAGCGGAGTTGGCCTCAGAATGTGCTGTTTGAATATCTGGCAGAAAATCTTTGGCTTCACAGAGGATTTTGTCTGATAACGATAATTTTCAGACCTCTCGGTTAAACATGACCTGAGCAGCATATCAAAATGAACTACTTCTCTTTTACCTGATTATTATTCTTTAGAAGCGGGCGAGGGTCTCGGTGTGATAAACCTCGATGCAATGGTGTTATCTATAATCAGAGCAAGTCTTTATTTCTTGAAGCACAAGCAAAGGAAAGGAGGAAGACTTTATGGGAATAAAAAACTCATAAAATCTGGAGGAAGGCTTCGTTCCTGATTGAACGTTTATTGACACAAACAGTGTGTGAGTGCTGCCAGCGGTAGGAGTCTGAGTCATTTTCCAGGGTGAAGATTTTATAATAAAAATGTGCTCCCTGAGCACCTTTTACCCTCAACAGCAAAACACAGCATTTTGTTTCAGGTAAATTTAAACGTCAAGGTCATTGTTTATTGTCAGTTTCACCAACCGAGTTTAAATTATTTCCAAATCAAATGCTTTCTTTGGTTTGTTATCAAACGTGCTTTTGCATTTGGGGAAACTTGTTGGCTTTCATGTATTCTTTAGAAATAATTCTCAAACTCTTTATTATTTTTCTTCTAATCTTCCTTCCTCCTTAATTTAAAAGGATAGTTTAGGATTTTTAAAGCGGTGTTCTCAGGTGTAGTTATTGGTGCTTTTGTCCTTTTCCTGCAGCAGACGACAATTTAAGTTTAGAAAGTCATGGAGCAGCTCCCTTAAAAGGTTGAAGCTAAGCAATATTGGAGGCTAAACCAGTTTGACCTTCAAAATATCTCATAGCAGTTTAAGATAATGCTGTATTGTAACCATTAAAGCCTCCTCACTTGACACCATGGCTATTTACACATAAAACTATGTATATTATTATTATTATTAGTAGTAGTAGTATTACACTGAGGAGTGACCCTGTTTTGGCCTCCATAATTCAGTATGAAAACAAACGTTGGAGTGTTAAGTCTTGCCATAATAAGTGAGAATCTTGTAGGTTTTCTTGCTCTGTATTCTGTTCCATTCATCTACCCCTCAACTCCGACCAGCTTCCCCATCCTCAATGAAGAAAAGCATCCCCACAGCATGATGCTGCCTCTACCAGGTATCAACATAAGGTTGTATCGAAGGTGATGTGCCGTATTTTCCACCACATATAGTGCTTTTAGGTCAAAGAGTTCAGTTTTGGTCCCATCTGACTGTCTCACCTTCTACCACAGGTTGATGGGTCTCCCCACATGGCTTGCCTCGGTCTATCTACCACAAAAATCCCAACGAAAGACACAGAATCCATTTGCAAGGCATTTTAGAGGAACTGAAATCCATAGTCAAAAAGGGGCCCTGTTTGACTAGCTATTTCATTGAGTTTTTCATTAAAAAAATGCTTCCTGGTTCTCCAAACTAATGAATATGTTATGTTCTGCAGAAGAAAATCCTGCATTTCCTTTATCCCAGAAATGGAAACTCGGCTCTGGAAAAGTTGGGGCACTCAGTTTGATCATTTTCCTCGCTTGTCGTTGAAAAACCTGTAGGATTTGCTATAGGTTGTGCTGAGCAAGGCAATAACTGTACATTTATTTTGTTTTTGCAATACCACAAAGAACATTTGCACAGCGGTGTGTTTGGCTGTTTTAATAAGATGCAAGCCGTCAGAAAAGTTTAAATAAACAGGTCATTCCCACAGCAACTGCCACTTTTCAAGGTGTGCGGCAGCCATATTGGATTTTCGACTAAAGGTTAATTAAAAATGATGTCACTGGGTATTCCAGTAAACGTTTGTCTGTCTTTAGATAACAGGCTCCATTTATATAGAACCAGATAAAAGTGACAAAATGTTGACATTTCTTCCTTATCTTTGATTGTTATCACTTCCTTACAGAGTAGATGTTTGACCAGACAATAATTCGTACTCTAATAGTGCTCTTATGCTCTTATGTATCTTTTATGTGTACATTTCTTCCCTCTGTTTTATTAGGGTTTGCATTAATATTTTATTCATATTTTCAAATTGATTTTAGAAGCAATGTCACGCTTTTCATCTCTTATTCTGGTTTATTGCCTTCTCTCTTTTGAATTTTGTTTACGTCTTGTAGAGCTCTTTGAAATGTATCATTGCCTGAAAGGTGCTATATACAAAAGGCACTTTAAATAGTTGAGTAGATTTAATAATTTATGAAACAACTAAGAAGACAAATGCGATGCAGACCTATTTGGTCCATAACAGCATGTAGATAAAGCAAAAATCTGCTCGTGCATCTTTTTCCATTTAAGGTTTACTATCAGTCTCTGTTGTTTTAGTTTTTCTTTCTCCGGAAGCCGTCTGCTATAAACCTGGCGAAGTTCACACTGATTCATTTTCTCTCCGCTGAAATCTGCTGACTCTCTCTGCCCTTTGATAGACAGAGATATTAGGCCTGCCTAACTTTTGGGGCAAATCTTGCAGCAATAACAGTTTCCCCGCTCACAACTCCATTCTTCAGGCACTGCAATATTTACTGGTTACAAGCCTGGATGATATTCCCTGTATGCTGCAGCCACTGCAAACAATGTCCCCGTTCAATGATTAACTTTCCCCTCTCTTGTTATCTTTCCTTCTTTTATCCTATTTCCTCCGCTCTGTCTCTTTCTTCTCTTTTGTCTTTGTCTCGCTAAAGTTTCAACTTCCAAAATGGCATTAGTGTCTTTTGACCTTGTTATCTTCCTCATTTCTTTACACGCCACATAAAGGCAATCAAATTATTTCGGAAAAAACAACAAATTAGTTTGTCAGTCATGAACCGAGGAGTATTTTTTTTTTTTAAAGGCAAAGACTTAAAAGTACAAAATCGCAGACAAATAAGGTCACATTTATGAAGATATATCACAATGAATCTTTATTGTTTTCGTGTTTGCATAATTGCAATTAGCATTTATCTTGAAAGGATAATAAACTAAGGCCTGCACGGTGGTGCAGTTGGTACCACTGTTGTCTTGCAGAAGTTCTGGGTTCAAATTCCGGCCTGGTGGCTGCGTGGAGTTTGCATGTTCTCCCAGTGCATGCATGGGTTCTCTCTGGGTACTCTGGCTTCCTCCCAACCCCAAAACATCATTGTTACATAAACTGGTTTCTTCAAACGTCCTTGGGTGTGAGTGTGCACGGTTGATTGTCCTGTGTGTCTCTATAACTGCTGGAGATAGGCAGCTGTAGACAATGGATGGATAAACTTTATATTATAATGACTTGGCTGAAAACTGCTTTAGTCCCCTATTGTGTCATACATAAATAGTACCGGCCAGTAGTTTACATACACTCATCATTAGCAAAGAATCTGTGCCAACTTCTCGGGGCTTTTAATGATTGATTTTTTGGATAGGAATGATAAAACATAAAAGTAATTTTTTGAAAAAGAGGTACATGTTTGAGTTTACTCAACCGCATGGTTGTAGCTGCTTTAATTCTGGTTATAATTCTGGATATACGTCCACTCCTCTTTTCAGGAATAGTGAAGCTCATTTCAATTGGGTGTATTTCTCACACAGATCTGGCTATTGAGTGCTTACATTTTCAAAAGGTTTCAAGTCAGGGCCATTCCAGAAACTGACATCAGCCAGACTGATGTGTCTCTGGGATCGTGGTTCTGTTGAAACCTTCAACGGTTTCCAGGATTCAAACCCATAGCTGTTGGAAATGTTTTAGGGTTTTCTTCAGTCCCATAACTTCATTCTACCACCAATGCACGACAAGTTTCAAATCGTCACTTTGACTCCTCCAAACATATTTCTTTTCATTGTGGCCAGACAGCTGAGTCTTTGTCTCCCCAGTTCATGAATGTTTTCTGGAGAAGCTTCTGAATGCTCTGACATAAACCAAAAAGAAATATAAAATGTTCAAAGCTTAAAAGGGGGTCAAGAACCAAGCAATTTAAATTAGCTCTACTGTTTCTTATAAGAATGTCCAAATAACCAATCCGGGGGACAGGCTTGGGTCGTGCACGGATGGACGAGCGGACAAACCCCGGGACTTAGTAAAGTTTGTGGCCATGGTATAATCCAGGCCGTGGTACAGAAGACAGAAACTTTGGTAGGTGTCCAACACGGGCTAGGCAAGGCAGG